>NW_026933900.1:0-58116 GCF_032062105.1 Saccostrea cuccullata
TAGTTCCTTGTAGTAACAGTTTACCCATTAATCGATGGAAAACTGCGTAACAAACTGTACATATATGTACGTGCATATAAAATGGCGTATTAAAAACTAGGTAATGAATTAATAGCGTATTCATAAATTAGCACAAAACACTAATGCACCGTATATTGTATAAATGATTTCTTAGCGTATTTAATTAGCGCATCGTTGTCCAAGCCAAAGGCGCTAAAATATGAAGCCCGCTTTTTCAAGAATACACACACTATATGCACAAAGCCTCCCGTGACCCCTTCTCATCTAACATTGTTAGATCTAACATCAAACATTGGATTCAGGATGTTAGCCAGTCCTCCGAACTACGTACCTTTATAACAGCACTAGACGCGTTTAACCAATTTTGACCGGGGTAGCTTAAAATGTTTCCGTTTGTTGTAAATTCAATTACTTTAGAAAGTAAATTTAAATGGTCTTTCCTAGACTCCTCTGTAAAATAATGAAAGTCTAAATATGGGATCAAGGATGTTAGCCAGCTTCTGGCACAAGGATAACCTTTTTAATGGTATCATAGCTATTGCTATCATTTTGGTCAGGGTAGTTATATTGGTTTGGGATCCTTTTTTTTGAGCTAGACTTTTGATTCGATTTTCAACATGCATTATATTGAGACAATTAAGATTTTTTTTTCAAAAAAAAAATTATTTTGACACTGACGGTAATTTGAATAGCGACTCGGGCACACCCCACCGAAGCGAATAACCTAACTTCTGACTGCCGCAGAAAAACCCTTAAATGTTGCTAGTTGAAATGGCCTATTTAACAATATTTTACAATTTATCCACTTAACATCTTTTATCATTCGGAAATGATTTCTTGTCTGCTAATGTTATAAGAAAATATTTCACAGTGTTCAAAAGGTTACTTAAGATTTGAGTAGATATTGATCTCATTTTTTTCTATGATTATCACAGATGTATATAGATGCAACAATATATTTGTGAAGTGGTGTAAATCAGATTTGGATAGTTTAAAAAGCTTCCAAGGAATTTCAGAAAATTTGAAATCACAAGATTTTACCAAAATCAACAGCTTTTAAAAAAACTTATGACTTTTCAACTTTATACACAACCATTTCCCACGATAAATTAAACTGTTAAACGCCAGGCTTTTTGATATCATTGACAGCTGCGTTTTCAATAAAAGTGGAACTCGTAAATTTACTTACCTTGCCATCGGTCATTCGAAAAATTGTTTTAGTTTTTTAAAACATTCTGATTGTACACACAAATACTCTGAAGTTGACACAAAAAAGATGCTTGAGTGGTGGAGACTAGGTCTTCCAACAATCTACTAGTATTATAATTCCCAAGGGTACCCATTGCGCCCCGTTATTAGCAGACCTATTTTTGTATTCATATGAAGCAGAATTTGTCTAAAGTCAAGAAAACACTTGCTGTGGCAGTCAACGTGACATTTAGATATATCGACGACGTATTGTCAATTAACAATGGTTAGTTCCATTCTTATGTCGATACGATATGCTTGAAATGAAAGATAACGAAAAGTCTGACACATGTGTATGATATTTGGATATTTTACTTGATAAACACGTTAATGGTAATCTAACAACCAAGGTTTATGATAAACATGATGACTTTAACTTTTCAGTCGTCAACTTCCTTTATTCCTTCATCACCTGCTTAAGAGGTTTACTGTAAACCAACTTTTATTCGCGACGACTTTATTTCGCGATTTACATGGGGTAAACTAGTTCGCGACGATTAATTTTCGCGATAAAGATACCTTTTTAACAGACACATAGACTTTAAAAACCGGTTCGCGGCGAGAAATATTCGCGATGACGAAGCTCTCGCGAACTTCGCAAAAATTTCTCGCACGCAAATAAAAGTTGGTTTACAGTATATCTCTCAATTGATGTGATACATGTACGTAATTACATACTCTTACGCATGAACAATTTCTGAAACGAGGTAAGTTATTAACAAACGTTGATGAAACAAGAATATCAACAGTCTCTTTTAAAGTAATAATTTTGTAAGTTCTATGGTTGATACGATGGCCATGTCAGCAAAATCTAATTTATGATTAAGTCAAATGCCGAGTGATAGCAGTGGTTAGAAAGTCTGTTCTAGAGTCGCGAAGTAAGGAGTTGAACCTTACTTCCTGGGTTCGAATTCCACTGTAGGATGCGGAGACCGGTCCTTTGGATGAGACCGTACATGTATAACCGAGGTTCCGTGTCGCAGAAGGAATGGGCATGAAAAAGATCTATCACTGCTCAATGGCCTTAAGTGCCGAGTATAGGACAAAATATGCAGCTCTCCACCGGCAAGGGGTGGCGTCTCCATATGAGCGAAAAATTCTCGAGAGGGACTTTAAACAACAAATACTGAATAAGATTTTTCATACTAATTTTAGGTCATTATTTACACACTGAATTGTCGACAAATTTTTCCATTGTTTCCCGATCATAACAACGAACACACGGCAGGTGTGGAATACTGTTCGTTTATCTCCATATAATTTAATTTTGTTTATATTCTCGCCTCTCATTGGTTGATTTCCAAAAAGGAACGCAGAACATTTTGTATAATCTGGTTTGGTATGGGGACGCACCCCCTTGACGACCAGCTTAATCATCTTATCCATGCAATCCCCTCATTTACAAACTCGGAATCCATGGAAAATTCAAGATTTAATAACTGTATCTTTAATTTCAAACATTTACTCGATCTTACCTCATGTAAACACACAACATGGCTGCTAGATCTATGTATCAGTTATTACCTCCCCTCGCTTCACATCACTTCCGTTACTAAGGTTGTATTATTGCGCGGTAAATTTGAACTTGTAAAAAGCAACACAATTTTACATCCAAAGTTGTTTAATTATTTTAAAATTAAATTATAAGGAATGACTCTAATTCTTGGCCAAATTATCGAGTATAATCTGGTTTGGATCAGTTTACGCTTTTTTATAATCCTCTTCGCGGATTATAAAGCGTAAACTGACCCAAACCAGATAATACTCGATAATTTGGCCAAGAATTAGAGTCATTCCTTAAATATTTCATTTTAATCTTTATATTCTGAGGAGTTTATTCATTTATCTTATACATGTATTCTTTTGGCAAGCATTATTATAATCATTTACACGCATCAAAATAAGACTTATTCTGAACCTTAAATAAGCTGTATACTGATACGAAGAACAGGTGTGCTTATTCCCAAATGTTAAAATTCTTTGGTCTAAGTAATGTCGATCGGGTGCCGCTCTATTTATAAAACTGCAAAAAATGATCAAATTTGTTGAAAATCCTCGTCTCCGTATGAGACAAAGGATGGTATATGATTTTGATGAACAAGAAACTATCTTTTAAAATTCCGAAATTCATTTCCTCTGAATCAATGGCCTCTGGAGTTGGAGCGGTGCTATAGTGATCATACATGGATATGGAAATATTAAATCTGTGTTGAGACGTTATTCCCTTTAATATATTTTTACTGATTAAAAAGTATAAAAAGGGAAAAAATATGAGGATTTTAAATGTATTTAATACAAAGTACAAAAGGCACTTTAGTCAGATAGACTTGTTCATAACAGATGAACAACAAGACAACGCTCATATGAGTCACCACTGTCTTGCTTTTCTACATCAAGACATTTTTTATATTCCTATGTAAAATTTGATCACTTTTGTTGCCCCATCCGACCCGAGAGATCATGATGTAAGAACTCTCCTTTTATAATCCCAGTTGAAACTTTTGGGTAACACCCTACCCCGAGGTCTTAATAAAAAATGGTGGAACGTTCAAAGTCTGATGATGCTTCCGTATTATAAATTAAATTTGACAAATAATGCCTTTGTTGTGTTAGAAAACAATTTCTAGATTCTGTCCTTTATACCCTTGTAAATAAATGATCTCCAGTATTTCCTAAGTTCTCCTCACTCGTTAAACTTTGACTATTGTGGACCACCCTCTATAATAGTATAATAGAAAGACGGACGGAGGGATAAGAAAAGCTCACTTAATCCCTCAGCTCAGGTGAACGAAACAAAAATTAAATGTCTAATGTACATTTTTTTTATTATCATTCAACAGACAATAAATGCGTGACTGAGCTTCAAAAGATATAAAAAAAATTAAAATATTTTATATACTCTGTGTATATCAACAAAAGAATTTAAAACTCGTCTCCGATTACTCTCCTCCTATGTAAATTTATTTACCTTTGTATATCTGGACAGGTAGATTCAGCCAGGTAGCAAAGCTGGTAAGGATTTATCTCTAAACATGACGGCCCTGTCAAAGTATAGTATAGGTAAACATTAATTACTGAACTCTTTTTTGTGATCAATATTATAATGCATGTTGTGAAGTATTCTCAGTTTTGAATATGAAGTTAATTCTTTTGAATCAAATGTTCCATACAAAATTTGCTCAGAATTGTTAGAAGACTCACATCTATAAAGTTCGTTTGACTGATACACTCCTTTTGGACACGTTTCAGGAAATATATCTGTACACTTTTTCCGTGGGTCAAAAGAAACATTTTTTGTGACTGTATGGTAAACTGCACAATGACCTGCAAAAATTATTTAATATTCTTAAAAAATACTTTTATATGCTAAATCAAGATGATACACATTCTATCGATCGATTATTGATTATTTCCAGTGTTTGCCAAAACCATCTAAAAGAATTTAAATCCCAGTCCGGTGGTATATACACGTAATGACATGTTCCATTATGGTCTGGGACAATTTTGTAGGTAACATTTTGTATAGTTTTTTTTATTGATCTCACCATTTTAGCAGAACAAGGAATGGTAATATTTGATTGAGACTTTAATTGTTGACAGAACATACAATTTTAAATCAAGTAAGTAAAACGATTATTTTTCAGTTCGACAATTTTACGTTTCCCATTTTACTTGAAACATGTAACACTATGTGGAGATAAGAAGGAAACATAACGTGGATCAAATTACAATGTACCATACAGAACACTCACTTTTTTATCCTTCCTTTTTATCAAATTACAGAATGTATGATAGAATAATTGATAATCTATTAAATGCAGTACGAGTATACACTATTTGAATTGCAGGTAACAATTGCTTGATTTTGGATGAAAATGATTTGTGCTCATACCTGGCTGTATTGTTTGTGGAATGAAGCAGTCCTCTATTGTGTCATTCAAATTGTTTGTAGGGAGACAATGATAAACACGATTTTCAGTATTGTCACAGATTGTCTTTGATCTTTGTGTCCAAGATGTTTCATTCTTCGGACATTCCTTGCCACTAGAGTGTGGTATCATCTGCAAGAGCAAGTTTAAAAAAAATCTTCAACATATAGCAAATCACCTTATCCTATAGATGTGTCCTTACTGTTAAACAAGGTAGGTTTTATTTTACTTCCTATCTTTATTTATTTATTTTAATGAAATGTGTTTGTTTTGCCTCATGGGATATGGTATATATATATCTTGTTTTAAACTTCTTTTTTATTCATTGCAAAATGATCAATAGTAATAGCAATGCAGCAGTAATAGTCTTTGCAATAATTCTTGATTTATAACGCACTTCTTTACCTTTCAGTCTACAGCAGCAAATACTAGTACATGATGCATGAGACGCTTATACCAAGATCAAGGAGGTAATAAATTAATTTTTAGCTTTCATAAATTTATTTTAATGTTAAAAATGCATTGTCACAGTGGCATGAAATCAATGACAAATAATTAAGAATAACAAACTATGATCTTGCTCATAATGATGAATTGTAGGGATATATTTTTTGGAACCACAGTAGCAATAAGGTAATTGATATTCTGAACTTCTTAATAAACCACTAATTTAATAATAAATATGTATTTACAAGTAAGGTAGCATTCCACGTAACGTTCATTTATGATTTTTAATAGCATTTAATGAACTCTACATCAACTTAAATGTCTGTATTTTGTTATGATTCTACATACTCAGACAGTGGAAACACTTGTTTTGTAAGTTTGATTTTCTTTCTCTATATGTCATGATTTATACCTATCCAACTCAATCTGTTCATAAAATTTTCGTTTAATATTATTTTATTTTTTGCTATGAAAATAATATTTATTTATTATGTTTGTAAGATGTACATGATTGGAGATACTTATAGCTATAACCTTGAACAACCTTTGACAGTTGTCAAATTTTGTGAACTTTCATTTACTGAATTTTTATACAGTATTATCTTTCTGACATATCTTCATTAGCGAAAAAACATCTGCATTTTGTCTGTACCTTCAAAATGTAGATGTTTTGGAAATAATTGAAAATAAGCTAGAAAGAGACTACACCCACCAATACTTTCTATATTTGTTATAGCTTGATCATGTTGATTTGTAGTTTGCATGCCTTACTATATACATTTCCAAATATATATTTTCTTAATTAGATTCTTTGCAGATTAGAAAACAGCTCAGTTAATTTAAAATAAATCTACCAGGACAACAAGGACTCCACGGATTATGACATACTTCTGTAACAGGTGCAAATCAACTGTTTTGTTTCAAGAATTATCAGTGATTAAGATGAATTTGTGTCAAGTCACCAGACATTCACAAATATAACAAATATATGACATGAATTTCATTTTTGAAAATTGAAAATGAGTTTCAAGAACTACAACTCTTCACACATATGAATATACCGCGCCTCATGAAATAATTCGGAGTGAAGTGTTGTATAATTCAGGTTCTCGTGAATTCTCAAATCTTAAGAGACTATCTTAGAATACTGAATACATACCAGTGAAAATAAGTACACAAAATTTAACATTTTAGATAAAATATTAGGTTTTTTGTCTATGTTGTATCTATTTTTAACCGCATTTGCTAAAGCTAAAAAGAGAAATTAGGGGTATAGATCCCCATGTTGTTTGAAAAATACTGTAAAACACATACTAGTCATTTTAAGATGCAAATAACAGGTAATAAAATTGAAATCTGCAGGTATGCTCATGAATTTTCATAAGATACAATTTTTTTGTCATAAGACATATCTTGGAATTTAAGATAAGCCTTGACATGTAAAACTAAAGTAAACTATGAATATCTTAAATTAGTTTGAAAGTTCCATCCTATGCATTTTTTGAAAAACAAACATCACTTGTAATTATTTTGTATTTGCAATTCCATAATGTGAGCTAAAACATTTAAATAATCTAAAACTGCGATTTAAAAAAGTCTTTTTGGAAGTAATCTGATTTAAATTAATTGATAAGAATTCCAAGTAGACTATACATGACATAGTACGACACAGTTATACAGACCTCTCCATTTACTTTCGTAATGTCTAATTCATTTTGAACCGCCCTTCTTAACATTATTAATTTTAAGTACATAAATATAGACCCTGTATTATGATAGCCTTATAACTTATTACTTAGAAAATACGAGGGAGAGACGTAAATATATGGTGTTTTCTGTTGAACATAGAGAAAAGCTATAAAATCGTAGGCATGTAAAATTATCAGACCGAGGAGAGTAAGGATATTGGGCTGTCATGTTAATTTATAATTTATTGCCGTTGCTCGTTCAAAGTATACTCTCCTCTCCACCTCTCTCAATTTTGGAAAAAATCCTTTGTACTTTTATTTTTGAACGATTTAACTCCTATCAATTCAACTTTCCCCCATCACCCAGTCTAAATTCCTATATATGTCCAAAACAGTTTTTCATATCTACAAACCAAGCAACTGTATCCATCTCCATATAATAGGCGAGTAATTAAATGTTACTTTAAAAAAATACAGTGTATCAATTCATAGGTTTCAGATACCGTAGTTGTGTAGGGCCCATAAAAATGAAGTACAACTTCCCTTTCCCACCATCACAGGTCAATATTATGTTTTCTTTTGATTTTTTTCGTATGTCTTCAGCTGAGCGGTAACCTGTCTCTCCTCCTTTGATTTTAAAGTTGGATGTTTTATTGAAAAAAATAAATGTCCCTCATTTCGAGATATCAAATTCCTGAATCCGCCGTTGTCCTATTTATTGACTTGTTTTCATAATTTCATTCGTGCATACGTATTAACGATAATATACTGACAGTAGGTAGTGTCATTGAAGTGTAAAATTTGGCAATTGCGATTTCCATTTTGCATGGTAATTGCAGTTTACAAGCTTTTAATGGATACCGTTTAAAATACTAAGAAAAAAAATCAGTCGTATTGTGAACATGCTAAACCTTATATTAAAACATAAACTTCTCTATACCTGATGGCACAATTTGAGAAGAGCATAGGCGTGAGAAAAAATTCCTATCAATTGAATTCTCCAAATAATATATTCAACTTGGTAAAAAAAAACGACAGGAGAAAAAAGTTTGTTTTTCTTGTAAATAAACGTAAATGCATGATTTCGATATGCATGAGTAAAGTTTTTGAAAAATCCATTTATTAAAAAGTAAATCATCTCAACACATAAATTTGTAATGTAACTCTTAGGTACGATAACATACAGCGCTGTATGCATAGCATACTTGTTTTGAGGGAACCTAATTTAAACTGCTTGATTTCTTCCTTCAAACAATTATTATTATTAATAAGACATGGACAAGTCCTTGACTGTTTTTTCCCCTCAGAAATGTTATGCACACCGAAGGATCATATATAAGTGCTAAATAATAGCATTATATTTATCATGTGACGCTTGTCATAATCTACTGATTTTTGTAAAAGTCTATAACATATTTTGAGCTTTGGGGTTTTTAGCCAGTACATGTATTATTTCCACTCGGAGCTCCTCGAATCACTCGTACCTATAGTATCCAAGGCCTTCCGAGAGCAATTTGTAAATGTAAACAAAACAGCAAAAACAAGTTCGGTTCGCTTCTAATTAACTTATTTCACTATCATATCATTAGTTGCTACTAAGTACATCTCAATTTTCAGGATAATATTTTTTTCTCCAAGTCCAAAAAGCACTTTTTGTTAGTGTTTAGAGCTTCCTTAATGCTATATCAGGACTCAGGGGCGGATCCATAGTTAAAACACTGTTAAGTTTACATTTAGGCTGTTTACTCGACTAATGGTATTTTGTTAGCAAGTAAGATTATATTTACATATATCAGCTTCTGATTGTACATTCTGACAATTCTGTACATTCTGATTGTACACACAAATACTCTGAAGTTGATATTAAAAGATGTTTGAGTTTCTGATTTACAATATCTGTGTAGTTTTTGGAGACCAGGTCTTTCAACAATCTATTGGAATTCCCATAGGTACCAATTGTGCCCCTTGTATTCATATGAAGAAGAATTTGTCCAAAATCGTATACAAGAAAAGAAGAAAACACTTGCTGTGGCCTTCAACTCGATATTAAGATAAAGAGTCAGTTAATGATTGTTATTTCCATTCATACATCGTTAGGATATATATCTCAATTAGCTTGAAATAAAAGATACCAAAAAGTCTGACACATCTGTTGTAAAGGTATTGAATATTTACATGTACTTGAAAAAGACGTCAACAGTAATCTAAACTTTATGATAAACGTGATGACTTTAACTTTTCATTCTTCAACTTCCCTTACTTATGTAGCAATGTACCTTCATCACAAGGATATGCATGGGGCTTATATCTCTCAATGCAATCGATACGCAAGTGCATGCTCTAGTATCTACAATTTCTAATGACAAACAAGTTAATGATAAAAGAATATAAGCGGTCTCGTTAAAAGTCATCATTTCGGAAGTTTTTTGGTTAATACAATAACACTGTCAACAAATACAGTTTATGAAAGAGCCAAATACTTGGTGACGTTTTTTCATATTACCGGTAATTGTTACCTAGGCCATTATTTACACGTTGGATTGTCGACGGATTTTTCCGCTATTTCCCGATCATGACAAGGAGCACATGTCGGGTGTGAGTAGTCAACATTTGATGCTCACTCCTCCATAGCACCGGACCCACCCCTAATGTTTTGGAGGTCTGTGTTTGCTCTGTTCCTATTATGTATTTTTCAATGGAATTTAGCTTGAATACTGTTCGTTACCTGAATACACTTCATTGACAATATCTATGTCGTTTTTTAGGATTTTTTTTTCAAAACAATGTCTGAATTCCAAAGGTTAATTGTGTCCCATTATTAGCAGACGAATTTTTGTATTTTTTAAGATGAATTTGATATATCATTGTGATGCATAATCCAAAAAATAAAGCTTTTATAGGCAGAGATTTTTTACCAAGTAGTAAAATCCAGGTGAGGGAGGGGCTTATTTTGTACAGGTGTAAATGCTTTTGGGGCTAGCAGTCTACCTGTGGCCATCTGTCTCCTAATCCATATACACGGGAAGTGATTTTTAAAAAAATACACAGTGAAATACCCCGATGTCAAACTTTACCAGTGTTGGGTATTTTGAGACAATTTTAAAATTAGTAGTAAAAAGGTTTTTCAATTATAGACCGAATATTATTTTACTATTTGAAAACACCCCTAACACTATCCATTTAAAAATATTATGATATCATACTATAAATTCAAATATTAAAACAAAGATTGTTTTAGATGTAATTAAATGTATTAATTTGAAGAAAACAACTCTTGTAACAACCAAATTAGACTTAAATTTAATTCATTCATCCCCTGGATCCCATCTTTTAATTATTAAATGAAAAGAGAGCTGTGTGAACTACATTTCACAAAAAAAATATCTGTACTGTATAGGTCTATCTTAACCTTAATAAGGCTTTATCACCATGAAACATGCTAAAAATGATGTAAATTCTCATCCGAATAAAAAAAGAAAACGTAAGTGACCCATGATTAGAAACATTTTTAAAAAAAATTAATTACTTCACACAGTGCTGTTCTGAACTTTAATTATCAATAACATTTCCACTTTAAGTTTACCAATTAGCATATTAAAAATAATATCGAAATTTCATTGGAAAAAAGTTTTATGTACCAAAGTTTTTTTTGTTTTAAAAATGCATATTATATTATTATCCTTTCAAATACTAAAGGTATATTTAATTCATATATTAGCAATCTAAAAAAATTCATAGTAGTACAGTTATTCTGTATACCAATACATGTACCATGTTCAGTAAATATCAAAGGATCAAAAGTTAATTAGAAGGTCACCACGAGTTCCAAACAAGGTGTACAGGTTATACACAGGGACCAGTAAGTAAATGTCAATCAAGTTCCAGCATCCAATAATCGACCTTCACACACTTGATTGACAGGGCTACCCAGACCAGGTATTTTGAAGGCGGTGCTTAAAATCTCTGCCTTTAAATGCCTTAATTGATAAATAACTACAATGTTAACTGAAGCATGTCCATTTCATAGAAAACGTGAAAATGTTATCCATACTAATTAAGAGGGATAAATTTCTCATTTTTTCTTTGCATTTTTGTTCTTTATGTTTGTACTAATTAGAAAATCAGAAAAAATGTATACTGTATGCGGCATTTGATCCCAGAAGAGTATGATAAAATAGATAGTATGGTGTCTGCAGGGGGTTCCTTTGGAAAGATTTGAAAAAAATTAAAACAATGAAATTAATATTTATTCTTCTAATGAAAGAATGTTGCAAATAGATAAGTAAACATAAAAATGTTCACTCTAGATAGATAATCCATCAAGTAAACACCACAACACATTTCCAATGTCGTTCCACAAAATTGGGGCAACCGGAAGTTGAGAGGACTGGGTATGGGCACCAATGCATTGGATGACTAGCAGGTGATATAATAGTCAATCACTGATAATTATTTGATATTTTACGGGAGACTGTTTCTGGTTTAAACTCAGGGACCGTCATCGGTAATTAGCAACGTTTATATCTAGGCAAGAAAGGATAATAAACATTAGAAATTCAGATGCTGACTAGCGTTTTTATAGCGTTTTTATTACTAATTGTTAGGTCATTATTAACAAATTGAATTATTGACAATTTTTTTCGCCATTTCCCGATAATGACAAGAAGAACAAAGCGAGTGTGACCGTCGGAAGGGAATGCTCACTCCTCTAAGGAACCTGATACCATCTGTGATGTTTTGGAATTGTTTTTTGGGGTCTATGTTTGTTCTGATTCCGATTGGTACTATTTCAATGAATTTTTTAACTTGATTCCTGTTTATTATTTCCCTATTTTAAGATAATTAAGTTTTAAAGCTTATTTATAGATTACCTTTCACCATCTCTGATATCATATAACTCAAATATTATAAAAAACCTTAAAGTGTAAGATTCCTGGGGTTATATTGTGCTCAGACACGGCTGTACGCGGTCAATTTAGCATGAATTTCTTAGACAGTAGTTATTTATTTACAGATTATGTAAATAATTATATAAGGATTGCTTTAATTTTTGTATTCTTATTACTGTAGAGGGATTCGTGACGACATTGTATATGTTGTAATGCAAAGACAAGAGTTAACTTTGGTCCCTTTGTTTTATATACATGTATGTATATCAAAAGATAACCTCTAGTAATCCTCTAATATCATTCCACAAATATTGGTTAATTTGAAATACCTTCTTTGGCAATGTAATGCTTATAGGTTAATCTATTGTTATTAAGAGATGACATATTATTGCATTTAGTCATGGGTATCGGTCTTATACAATAAACCTTTACTACACGATGCCTCTTAAGAATTTTTTAATGTAATATTTTTTTCTTTGATCGCGTAGCGCATTGATGAAAAAGTTTTCCGTCCAAATTTTTTCTTTGATACATTGATCAAAGAAAAAAATATTACATTCATTTCTTATCATTTAATTATTATTTTAAATTAATAAAATGAAAGTGTCTTTCATTTTTCTATTAAATTTACGCATCAAAAACAGTGCGCACGAATACATCACCATAACGTTAACGTTGCTGAAAATTCAAAATGGCTCTAACCATACTAAGGAAAAAACCTTCTCAAATATTGTCGTGTGATTACCAACATTCTCTGAAAGAATTTACAGTTCTTTAACACAAAAACTTACCTGTTGTGTTAACCCTCTGGGTATATTTGTCACGGTAAGTTATCTTACTTCGTAAATATAAAGGGAAGCTACTCAAATATCCTAACATTTCTCGGTCACAGAAATTTTGGATTTCATTTGCGCATCTGAATTTCAAACCGAATATGTAAATAAGTATCTCACAACCTGTCAATGCTGTAAAACCTGAAAGAGTCTGCTGCCGACTGTTCAAGAAGAAAAGAATTCCGTCCTCAGTCATGAAGTGTCGTTTTTCTCGATCATTCGTTTCCCACAATTTAACAGATTTACGGTTTTCCCCGCTTTGGTAGCATAATAAAACTTTTTTTCAGAGTTCTATTGTTTCATACCAGATATCTCAAAGTCAAACATTTAAGAAGAATATGCCGATTAAACGATTTCTTCCCTTCTTTCCCATAACTGTATTGTCGTCATGCAGACGATTTGATTTGTTTAGCAAAGGGGGATAAATGAAACGAAAGTAGAATATAAGTCAGGAACGTAACAGACAGGTCCCGAAATTCAGGAAAATATTTATTAAAGTAAAAGTATTTAATTATTCCTTCAAAAAGTAATCTGGAAGCGGGAACATACATGTAAAGACTGCCAAAGTAGTTCCGGCTGCTTAGTGCAAGCGAACTCTAGATTTTATTAAAAGAGTTATCAAAAGAAATTTTTATCCAATCAGAATCAAGTATTTTATAGAAATTAAATGATTTTTGATTCATTACTATCTTACACAGGAAAAATGTCTACATGTGTTAAACATGTGTTTGGTTTCACATGTGTTCAACACGTTTTTCACATGTAATACATGTGTGTAAATAAACACATGTAAAATATGTGTTTCATTTATATGTAAAACATATATAATATACACGTGTAATACACCTGTGAAATAATATATATGTAAAACACATGTTTTTCACCACATATGTATAACACATGTTATATATATGTAATATATGTGTGCGAAAATACAGATGAATTATACATGTTTAATTTATATGAAATATATGTGTATTCATATTCACATGTTATACACATGTTTATTTTTTTCTCGTACGTGTGGGGGATACAGCCTATTAGGTAAACTTACGCTTTAACTGTATAGTGTTATTATACATAGGCAATTTAGCCACATATTATCAACATATGCATTGCCTTTCATATGATGATCATATGAAAATCATATGTATTTACAATCGTATGAGAATTTAAAGACCCTGCATAAGAGAATCATATGAATATCAGGGGCGGGGTACAGGATTTGTGGTTGGGGTGGGGGCGTGGATAACTTTGTTGAGGCAAGGGGTCTGGGGGCCGCCTTAAAGCCCCCAATGGGTCCAGGGCGAAGCCCTGGTGGGGGCCCGGGTGGCGACGCCCCCTGAAGTTCCTGGGTTTTCGTGTATTTTAGAGTAAAATCAGGCACAATAATAGTGCATATTTTTCAATTATGTTTGTTAAAATTGGCATATAGGTCCGGATGTTTGAATAATAATTCATTGCATTGAATGTTTCTCAATTTTCATTGTATTGTAACACATGCCACTATAATAAACGATTTACTTTCTTATTACTTACAAATAGTGGTATTGGTTAGTGTTGTTCCAAAGTACGATGTGTTTAATACTAGTCATATCATACTTTGAATGGTGGGGCCCAGGGGGCGCAGCCCCCGGAAGCTCCAGGATTTTTGTGTATTTTAAGAGTAAAACCAGGCAGAATAACAGTGGTTTGGTTAGTTTTGTACCAAAATGTGGCATACTAAATAATAGTCACATCATACTTTGAAAATGTTAGGGGGGCGTGCGCCCCCCCACGCCCCCTTTAAATCCGCCAGTGGTTATATGTGTGTAATTCACCACTAACATAACAACAGACAAAAATTTGACTCAGAAACGTGTTTACTCAGGTTATGAATTCATAAAGGGCATGAGTTTTTTCAATGCAGAAATGCTTGAAATCTTATAACACCAATAAAAGGCTTTTCATCGCAAAAAGTAAGCAGCAAACCAGAAAGAATTACAGTTTTTGGAGATAGTCAAAAATAAGAATTAGTCGATGAAGTGTCAATACCGGGTATGGCCTTCCCTTGAATGACGGCATGACAACATCGAGCCATGCTGTCAATAGGCACCCGGATGTTTCCAATGGAAAAGTTATTCTACTCTTTCACGAGGGCGTTTTCGAGCTCTGCCGAAGTCGTACGTTGTGCTCTGAGGCGTGAAAGGGCAACCTGCAGCATGTTCCTTACATGCTCAATCGGGTTCAAGTCCGGCGAGCGCGCTGGCAAGTCCATACGGACAATTGTCTCCTGCTGAAGATACTGCTCCACCACCCTGGGGCAATGTGGACGGGCGTTATCATCCATTAGGATGAACTCAGGGCCAACAGCACCAGTGTAGGGTCTGACGTAAACATCACATCCTGGTACCGCACCCCCCGTCATTGTTCCTCACTCCAAGACATGATGATCTGTTCTTCCATCCTGCTGATTCTACCCCAGACCATGTTGGAACCACCACTATAACGGTCATGTTCCCTGATGTTGGTATCATAGAAACGTTCACGTTGTCTTCGCCACACTCGATGTTTTCTGACTGTGATGTCCAAACATTACCTGGACTCATCGGTGAACAGAACTGTTACCCAATCGTTTTGTGTCCAAATGACATGATCCTCAGCCCGGTCCAATCGCTCCCGCCTGTGTCGAACAATCAGAAGGACACTAGTACATGCCCTTCTCGAGATGTAACCTGCATTGTGAAGCCGATTACGTAACGTCTGAGTGGACACATTTACCCCCGAGGCATTCATGAGGTCATTACGTAGGCTTGTTGCTGTCCAGAAGGGATGGCGTTGTGCCTGAAGAGCCACAAAATGGTCTTGGTGTTGAGTTGTCGACCTCTGACGACGATCACCCCCATGTCGATGTGCTGCTGTACCAAAAGTTTGCTGTCGGTGCCAGGCCCGGTTTACATCGCTTTGGCTGACGTTTAGTGCATTTGCAACGTCACGTTGTGAATAGCCAGCGTCAAGCATTCCAATACATCTGAGTAGTATAAGGCGTCTAGATAGGGGGGTCAACTGAGTGCACTTTTTATGCAAATGAGGTCAAAAATACTGGATTCTGATATTGGCTGAGGGGATAGGGAGGTCAAAGGAGTGCAGGTTGGGGGTCTGGGGGCATAGGGAGGTCAATTCAGTACAGCCCTAACCCTGGGGTTAGGTGGGTCAACTGAGTACAGCCCTAACCCTAACCCTAACCCCTAATCCTAACCCTACCCCCTAACCCTAACCCTAACCCTGGGGCTAGGTGGGTCAACTCAGTACAAAGCCCTTATATGTCCAGTAGGGCGCTTACATTATAGCTTTTTACTACGCTGCTACTACGATTCAACGTTGCTTCTACGATTTGGCAACGAGTCAAGAATGTGATTATGACGTCACGTTTTCATTCACAGTCAAAGCCTAGCCAGTTCAAACTGGATTTTCTGAAAACAATAACAACACAATACAGACAATAACAGATTTTATTCAGAATTAATACATACAGAATTACGATTCTTTTCATATAAAATTTTCTTTCATAAAAGATCTGGTTACTTTAAAAATCAGGGGATGTGTATGCAATACGTTGTTAAGACCCGGTGTCACTACAGTTTTCGATTTTGGTAAAAAACAAACGATCAAGATTTCTACATGATCTAAAAAGTAGATACGAATTGTTTTTAATCTCATGACATTCTATTTTTCTTAAAATATCAGTCAGAAAAAGGCTAGATTCCAAGAATCCTTATTTATCTCAGAGTATGATTTTCTGAAAATCCGTGACCTCTGACCCCCCATTGTGTCTATAGCTAAACCTATTTTAGCTTGATTTTTACCCTGATCATGATTCTTTTGAAATAAAAACTATATCGACACTCTTCCATAGGTCCCTTCTCCCTAACCCACATGAGTTTTCCTGATCTCACCCTTTAAAAAGACTTAAAAGACTTATTTTATACACTCGGGTCACTGGATTTCGCCTCGTCGCTTCGAGGTTTTTTACTCTTTTCTCCCCGACGGATGCATGTCATGTATCAATTCTAGTATGAAAAGAAGCAGGAAACTTACCTTGTTTAGACCTGTATCATGATGGAATCCTACTATGAATACATACTAAATAATCCATGAAAATGTATTCTTTCTCTTAGACACAACACGTTTCTTAGACATCAATTCTAGTATGAAAAGAAGCAGGAAACTTACCTTGTTTAGACCTGTATCATGATGGAATCCTACTATGAACACATACTAAATAATCCATGAAAAGGTCTAGGTCCCAAAGCACAAATCACACACAATTTCGGTTTGCCATGATATTTCGGCTCTCGCCATCGAGGTGCTCTCTTTAACGTCCGTAATTTGTGCATAAATACAGACGCTCGCCAGCAGTCGGCGTCATTCGTTAGTATCGGATCTACGACATGTATACGATGGCTCAGCAGGAAGATATTCCTAACTACTTTCTCAACAGCGGCGTATGCACAAATTACGGACGTTAAAGATAAGTTTCCTGCTTCTTTTCATACTAGAATTGATACATGACATGAATCAGTAGGGGAGAAAAGAGTAAAAAACCTCGAAGCGACGAGGCGAAATCCAGTGACCCGAGTGTATAAAATAAGCCTTTTAAGTCAGGAAAACTCATGTGGGTTAGGGAGAAGGGACCTAGGCAAGAGTGTCGATAGTTTTTATTTCAAAAGAATCATGATCAGGGTAAAAATCAAGTTAAAATAGGTTTAGCTATAGACACAATGGGGGGTCAGACGTCACGGATTTTCAGAAAATCATACTATGAGCATGTGTGTGTGTGTTGTTGTTGTTTGATGAAAAAAAAATAATAATAAATTTAAAAAAAATGTGTCTATGTGTTATATGAATTCATTAAAAAAGTTCATTCAGTATATTTTTCCTATATATTCTTTTCCATATTTATTATTTTTATTAAAAAATTCTAAGTTTTTATAAAAATATAAAAGTGACCTGATGTTAACTTGTTACACACAAAACGTTTCTTTTTTATACCCACTGTATAAGAAGGATATTCTTTTCTTAGACACAAAAGGTTTCTTATTACCATTGTATAAAAAGGTGATCTTTTCTTTTTTGACTGTATAAGAAGGGTATTCTTTTCTTAGACACAAAACGTTTCTTATTACCTCTGTATAAGAAGATATTCTTTTTCTTAGACACAACCACACGTTTCTTTGACTGTATTTTAAAAAAAGGTAATCTTTTTTCTTAGACACAAAAAGTTTCTTATTACCATTGTATAAAAAGGTAATCTTTTCTTAAACACACAACGTTTCTTTTTTTGACTGAATTTTTTAAAAAAGATAATCTTTTTTTTTCTTAGACACAAAACGTTTCTTATTACCTCTGTATAAGAAGGTATTCTTTTTCGTAGATACAACACGTTTCTTTGACTGTATTTTAAAAAAGATAATTTTTTTTCTTAGACACAAAAAGTTTCTTATTACCATTGTATAAAAAGGTAATCTTTTCTTAAACACACAACGTTTCTTTTTTTGACTGAATTTTTAAAAGGTACTCTTTTCTTAGACACAAAACGTTTCTTATTACCTCTGTATAAGAAGGTATTCTTTTTCTTAGACACAACACGTTTCTTTGACTGTATTTTAAAAAAGATAATTTTTTTTCTTAAACACAAAAAGTTTCTTATTACCATTGTATAAAAAGGTAATCTTTTCTTAAACACACAACGATTCTTTTTTGACTGTATTTTTAAAAGGTACTCTTTTCTTAGACACAAAACGTTTCTTATTTACCTCTGTATAGATGGCATCTTTTCTAAACAGTTGGGTGGCCGTGGAAACGGCCGGAGGGTGATTTTTGATAGGGTTTACTCCCTTAAGAGGTGCTGGACAATAGCCCCAACATCGCTCATTGAAAATTCTTCTCTTCCACTCAAGGGGGGGGCCTCACCGGGTCTCAGTTTCGACACAGGGGGCAGGGCTGCTGGTGACAAATAAGACGGGCCGCACAGAGGGTACAAGCTACCCTCTGCAGGCATCTCGCACAAATAAAATTGTTTACCTCTTCGTCAGACAAACATAATGTGCAAAATATGGTATCCTCTGCAACCTGGAGTCCCCAGGGAGGGAAAGACCCCTGGTGCCGGGCCTGAGATTGGGGATTGAGGGCTGGTGGCCTCACAGAATGGTCAGGGGATTCCGACGAATCTGGAATGTCTAGATTTCTACCCGCTGCTGCCAAAGGTGTTGGTGATGGGGGGCTAGAAGGAGGCGGTCTCTGATACGGTGTTGTCCTTCGCCTGCTACTTCTTCGTCTACTTCTTCTTTCTTCATTCATCCTCACCCTGCTCATGTTGATCTGCGCTAACACTCTCCCAGTGGCTATCCTCCGGACCAACATATATATTTCAATCTGGATCCCAGGTATCATATAGAGGTCCTCGTAGAAGCAATCTTGTTCATCTCTAGCAGTCATGTCTCCAAATCTGGATACTAACAGAATGACGCTGAGCTCTGGCGAGCGTCTGTATTTATGCACAAATTACGGACGTTAAAGAGAGCACCTCGATGGCGAGAGCCGAAATATCATGGCGAACCGAAATTGTGTGTGATTTGTGCTTTGGGACCTAGACCTTTTCATGGATTATTTAGTATGTGTTCATAGTAGGATTCCATCATGATACAGGTCTAAACAAGGTAAGTTTCCTGCTTCTTTTCATACTAGAATTGATACATGACATGCATCCGTCGGGAAGAAAAGAGTAAAAAACCTCGAAGCGACGAGGCGAAATCCAGTGACCCGAGTGTATAAAATAAGTCTTTTAAGTCTTTTTAAAGGGTGAGATCAGGAAAACTCATGTGGGTTAGGTAGAAGGGACCTAGGGAAGAGTGTCGATATAGTTTTTATTTCAAAAGAATCATGATCAGGGTAAAAATCAAGCTAAAAAAGCTAAACTAGGTTTAGCTATAGACACAATGGGGGGTCAGAGGTCACGGATTTTCAGAAAATAAGGATTCTTGGAATCTAGCCTTTTTCTGACTGATATTTTTAGAAGAATAGAATGTCATGAGATTAAAAACAATTCGTATCTACTTTTTAGATCATGTAGAAGACTTGATCGTTTGTTTTTTACCAAAATCGAAAACTGTAGTGACACCGGGTCTTAACAACGTATTGCATACACATCCCCTGATTTTTAAAGTAACCAGATCTTTTATGAAAGAAAATTTTATATGAAAAGAATCGTAATTCTGTATGTATTGATTCTGAATAAAATCTGTTATTGTCTGTATTGTGTTGTTATTGTTTTCAGAAAATCCAGTTTGAACTGGCTAGGCTTTGACTGTGAATGAAAACGTGACGTCATAATCACATTCTTGACTCGCTGCCAAATCGTAGTAGCAGCGTTGAATCGTAGTAGCAGCGTAGTAAAAAGCTATAGTGTAAGCGCCCTATTGGACATATAAGGGCTGTGTACTGAGTTGACCCACCTAGCCCCAGGGTTAGGGTTAGGGTTAGGGGTTAGGGTTAGGGTTAGAAATTGACCTCCCTATCCCCCCAGACCCCCAACTTGCACTCCTTTGATCTCCCTATCCCTTCAGCCAATCAGAATCCAGTATTTTTGACCTCATTTGCATAAAAAGTGCACTCAGTTGACCCCCCTATCTAAACGCCTTATACTTCTCATCTGCCCAGTTGTTCTGTTGTCAGGCGACACCTTACACGTTGAGGAGCCATTGTGTTGATAAATGTAGTGTAAACACTCAAGTGAGTTTTAAATCTTTGAAAATCGTGCAGTTGTAGTAAAAGCATAAACTGTGATGAGAAACGCATTTCACATAGCATGAAATGCATGTGCAATTAACTTGGACACAATATTGCCAGTTATGCAGTTATTATTTTTTTTAAACAGAAAAATAACTATGATTCTTATCAAATTTTGTGTTCATGTTCTTATTCACCCTATAACGATAGTCCAGCCGGGTACGTTATTACAGGTGACGTGAATATAGTTTATAATGAGAACCCTAGATTGATTGATTGTATACTGTTTATCGTCCCTCTCCAGAATATTTCACTGATATGGAGACGTCACCATTGCCGGTGAAGGGCTGCAAATTTAGGCCTATGCTCGGCACTTACGGCACTTACAGGGAGGGATCTTTATTGTGCCACATCTGCTGTGACACGGGGCCTCGGTTTATACGGTCTCATCCGAAGGACCGCCCCATTTAGTCGCCTTTTACGACAAGCAAGGGGGTACTGAGGACCTATTCTAACCCGGATCCCCACAGAACCTTAGATGACGTAAATATACGTTGTCTAGAAGGTAATAATGATGACCTTAAATTACTCTTTTTATTAAGTCCAAAAATAGGAAACCCCGATCCTTCAACTGGCGTCTGAATTTCACAGTTATAAATTATTATGGATTCTGTAGATAATTAGGCCAGACGATGGGCCAGGTATTTGACACTTAGTTAGAATGGATTAAGAGTGTAATCGCGTATTAAACGACTGAGGGGCAATATGAAAACCATCTAAACTTCTGTATTCAATAACCCAGAAGTGAAAAAAGAATCACATGACCAATACGTACTCGTCCCTGCTGACAAAGCAGGCAACAACATTTTCTTCATTTGTAAGGATCATTATATAAAATGTATTTTAGGGGAACTTGGATTCAATTCTACAAGTGGTAGTCCATCTTCGTTATACTCGAAGTCACCTTTGTAAGGAAAAAAAATTTCAAATGCTAGTTTTTATTTGTAATATTCCAAAGAACCAAAATGAATTTGAATTACCATAATTATCTATATTGGCTTTCGAAAATTCATAAAAAAATACTTACAAACATACATATCGAGTGCCAGTAAATGTTCAACCAGGCCTCTTTCTTTACACCTCAGTAACAGTTGTGGATATTTAAAAATTCCAATTAACCTTTGGAAAATTTGAAATCACACGATTTCACCAAAATCAACAACTTAAAAACTTACGACTTTTCAACTTTATACATAACCATTCTCCACAATAAATCGAATTCCAGGCTTTTTAAAACCATTGACGTCTGTTCTTTAATACCAGTGGAACGCATAAATTTACTTACCTTATCATTGGTCAAAAAACAATTCTGATTATAACAGAAGTACTCTGAAATTGACATTAAAAGATGCTTAAGTTTCTAATTGACAATATCTATATTATTTTGGAAACCGTGCCTGCCAACAATCTTTTTGAATTACCATGGATACCAATTGTGCCCCGTTATTAGCAGTCCTATTTTTGTATTCATATGAAGCAGAATTTGTCCAAAATCTTATCCGAGAAAAGAAGAAAACACTTCCTGTGTTGCCTTCAACTAGACATTAAGATATATCGACGATGTATTGTCAATTAACAATGGTTATTTCCATTTTCATGTCGATACGATATATCACGGTGAGCTTGAGATACAAGATAACAGAGTCTGACACATCTGTTTCCAATATGGATATTTTACTTTAAAAAGACCTAAATGCTAATCTCCATATACTAAAGAAGTGGATTACATGACGGTGTTTTTAGTTTCACTATGTTCACGATTTAAGAATTTTCCGCGACCTTTAAACCATCGTGATTATAATTTCACTTCATTTCTACCTAAAAACAGACAAAGCACCTGAATATCTACAACGATTCCTCGTAAAATTAAAACCACCGTGAAAGGTAATTTTCTAACAAACTTTTTTAGACACGTGGAATTAAAGACGTCTACAGTATTTTATTTTATCATTTTATAAACAGTAATTGTGGTCACCTTACAATATCATTACACAAATGTAAATTAACTCTGAACATTTTCTTTAGATAACGCTTAGACAATGTTACCTCAGGTCACACTAGGATTTATTATAATTACATGTAATATTCATTCTATTAAAATGATAACCTTTTACTGATTATTGAAACAAAATAAGATTCGGGAAATATGTGGAGAAGGATATGGAGATAACGAACAGTATTCAATCTCAAAGTCCATAAAAGCAATATAAAATAAGAGCAGAGCAAACACGGACCCCCGAAACATCAGAGATGGGATCAGGTGCCATGGAGGAGTGAGCATCCCCTGCCGACCGGTCACACCCACCGTGTGCTCCTTGTCATGATCAGGAAATAACGGGAAAAATCCGTCGTCAATTCAGTGTATAAATAATGGGCTAAAAATTGGTATGAAAGACGTCAGTCAGCATTTGACTCAATGATAAACTGTATTTGCTAACAATGTCATTGTATCGACCATAGAACTTACGAAATGATGACTTTAAAGGAGACTGCTGATATTCTTGTTTCGTCAACTTGCTTGTCAATAATTTACCTCGTTTTAAAAATTGTTCATACATGTATGTAGAGCATACTCTTGCGTATCGAATCAACTGAGATACATATTCTCCGTATGCAGGTCGCGAAAAGTATTCGAGTCCACAGAACATTAAAAAACAGGAGCGGTGCAAATACGGACCCAAAAACATGAGAGGTGGGATCAAGCTTAAGTTCCAAGGAGGAGTGAGAATCTCCTGCACACCCGTCACACTAGCCGTGTGCTCCTTGTCATGATCAGGAAATAACGGTCATGACCATTACATTTAAATTTTGCTACCCGAATTGATTGAAAAATGAATGTCATACAAAGTTTGGATTATATTGTTCAGTGGACTTACTTCATTATCATTTTGTAAAAAGCATAAGTTAAGTTTTAGTGAAATGGTTGGATATTTATTTATAAATATACCGTATATACTTGCCTATAAGTCGGTATTTTGGGAGTTAAAGTTTGGTCAAAAACTCTATGTCCGACTTATAGGCGAGTCATAAGGAGACTTTTTTTCTGGACTGTGAAATGTAGTATTTTATATATATTTCTGATGACTATTGAAGAACAAAGTCTGGATTACATAGAAACATATATGTATTCAAAGATGATACATAAATTACAAATATTTTCTAACTTTAATGGTTTTATTTTTATCTCAAGCGTGGATTGCTTATTTGTTTAATGATTTAAAATTAAATACTGGAATCATTTCGAGATATATTAATTAAAACTAGGTCAAAAAATCATTGCGTTGATTTAAAAATCCTTAGCCGATTCTGGCAAAAAGTTGCATCGACGTATAAGCGAGTCAATGGCAAATCCCTTCAAAATTACTCCAAAAAATACAACCGACTTATAGGCGAGTATATACGGTATATATTTTACTTATATAAATATATTTATTTAAAATGAATTTAGTGAATGTATGTCTCTTAAGTTTTATGAAATTATGTACCTTGCATGAATTTCTTGGAGGAAAATGGTTAAATAAGTTACTATTAATATTGGTATAATCGCAGAGGCTGTCATAAAAAATTAAAGAATTGGGATATTGTTAGTATCTGTTTCCTCTTCTCTGTTACAATAGGAAAAGATGTTGATGATGTTAATCATAGTCATAATCAAAATCAAAGCTCCTCCAACTGCAACCACAAGTCCTCTCACCAGAGGATTAAAAACCTTCTCTCCATTATTGACCATCCCTGTACCATTAATCGTTGTGTTAATGTTACCTGGAATATGTATATAATAATGATCATTCTAAATGGCAAATTGAAACAATAACTAAATTAAGTGCTTGCGTATCTTGTTTTGTAACTTCATTTAAAAAATATATAAAATCTAACAATGATCAGCTATGAAGTAACTATATGACATGCCCTGCTTTTTCCCGCAATGAAAAAAAAACCATAGATAAATATATGACCGTGATACAATCTGAGAAATTTTTTTTTTTATCTCTTAAATGAATAATTGAATTGAAAATATTAGATATATTTTATAAATGCATGTTTCTTACATAGAAATATATAGGAAAATTCTTTAAAAATCATCTTCTCAAGAATTGCAAAGCCATAATTGATCATATGCATATGAAAGCATCATCAGGTTGTTTAGATTCAAGTTTGTTCAAATCATGACCTCCAGGGGTAGGGCAGGGCCACAATGGCCGACCAAGGTTTTACATAGAAATATATAGGAAAATTCTTTAAGAATCATCTTCTCAAGAATAGCAAATCCATGATTGGTCATGGGACTACTTTTTAATATTTGGATTTTAATAGTGTTGGCACGAGTACCCGGTTAATCGTCGAACGATGCGAGTATCGGTTAGTAAAACTGCTATTCGGTTACTCGGAAAAAAATACATCTCATAAAGTAAATAACTAAAAAATAAAATGTTAATTTGTCTTTAAGCGTATACATAAACATTTCTCTAAATTTATTATTTACCGTTAGATTTAATGATCTAGTGTTTCACTAATACGATCAATTCGTTTTGATTAGTTTTCATAATTAATTGCAATTGATAGCTTTGATTGCCAGCAGGTTATACAAGTTTTGAAGACTTGAGTTATAATTACCTTATTAAAAACTTGAACAAGATGCCGCCAAAGACATATATAGCTTGGAAGTATTTAAAAGAACAGCTGATTTGATACCTGTAAAATGTAATTTATGTGAAATGGAGTTTAACGTGTCCGGTTGTGACTTCAAATATCTAGATAATTATTCTCCTTGATCATGACATAATAATATCGGGAGTCAAAACGTAAAAGGTGATGAACGGCATTGTAAAATAGCGAGAAACATTAAGCATTTTTAATTTTAATTGATTTAATTAATTTTCTAATTATAAATTCACGTATCAAAATTCTTTCAAGATAGTGCGTGCGTGGGTATCTTTAAGAATTCACAATATATTTGTGTTTTAATACTTCCGATGAGTAAAGGATGAGATAAATGATAGATATGAATATGAATAAATCATCCGAGTAACCGGGTACTCGATCAGAAGATTGAGCGAGTAACCGGTTACTAAAAATCGTCCGATTTGCCAACACTAGATTTAAACTTTTCAAAAATAAACCAATTTCTACTTTTTCCTAGCCACAGTGCTCAGGTGAGCGATGTGGCCCATGGGCCTCTTGTTTTTTATAGTATTGAATGGAATACAGTTTCAAAATATAGCTCAAAAATGCATAAATTTCACTCAAAATTCATAAACTAGAAGTTCAAGTATCTAATGTATTTCTGAATTTTTCAACACTGATGACAAAGAGTGCAAATACCACAAAACTCGTAGAAAATATGGTGTGAAAAAATGAATAATTTATTATTTGTGTGAAAGACGTCAGTTAACATATTCGACCAAATAACAGAATGTACCGATTGTTGTTCCGGGAGCCTCATCACTGCTAAGATGCAAATGAAATGTTATTTTTTCTCTGAATAGCATGCGGTAGGACAATTGACCTTTAAGAAAACCAAGGCCCGGCCCCAATACCATAAACTGAGAATAGACTTAATTCAAAATTTAGACTTTGAATACCATATAAGTGGAAATTTTAGCCAGACGCAAATTTAGCGATTTGTCCTTAAAAATGGGTATCTTATTTTTAGTGATGTAATTTTAACGATTTTAAAATGCTAACTAAAGAAACTATTACAAATAAAACGCAATTAATTTTAGCGATATTCAATTTTAGCGATCTCAACAACTTCGCTAATAATGCCAAAATAAAATCCTCGCTGAAAATTCTGCTTATACTTATATTAATTATCATTTAACCACCATCCTAAAAAACTTGCAAGTTTGTAAAATATGTTAATAAACACAACGTGAAAATTTGGTTTTATTTTGAAAATTTTACTTGGATTGGGTCAGTTTACGTTGTTTTATAATCCGCTTCGCAAATTATGTCTGTTCTAGATTTATGATCTTGGGGCCCGGTATGCCTTGGCATGATGATAAATACTGAGTAATCCTTATTGCTCAATGGCCCTGAATGCATGACACTTGTTAACACTAAAGTAGAGAATGCAAAAACCCAAAGTTTTCAACTATGTCGGACCCGTTTCCTCCATGAGTATTTATTTAAAAAAACATAAACAGAGAATATAGAGCCCATCTGAACAAATGTTGTCTTTAAGCAAGGCAAAGTCCCATGTTAAATTAATAATCTAGAAGTGAACATCCCAGAATCACATATATGGAAAATCAAGATTCACGCCTGATCCAGCATCTGAAGCAAACAAGATGAAATGCGTCCTTAGATGTATCAGCCATGCAAGTTTGGTCAACATAAGGTTTATAGCTCTTTGGGAACGAGACCAGAAACTTTAACTAGCTTCAAAAACATATAAACCAGGTCATTCCTAGCTGAAAACTTGACTGGTTAAGTGAAACACACTAAAAGCATCTTGCGTGCATATCTAATCAATGTAGGGCATGGAAGTACTTAAAAAGAGAACTGTTCCAAAACCCCAACCTGGGACGCCGACACCGACGCCAAGGGCAATACGTACCCGGTAAGCCCTCCCCCCCAACTTTGTTGAGGTTAGCAAAAAATTAATGATTTAGTATACGTAGTGTCCGAAGGTATAAAAGAAAACAACTAAGAAATATTTTATTTTCTTTAGGGGGAGAGGGACAGAACTCTTCGTTGTACTTAAAAGTTTGATGTAGAGGAAATAGAATAAACATGTATTTTTGAAAAAGTTGAATTCAGACTAAGTGTTTCCTCTTTCATTTTTAACTGATCAATTTTTCCTCACCTTTGGATTCATTTATTTGTAATAAAGTACTGGCGGCTTTCTCTGATGTAATTATGATCGTACCTAAGGTAAAATACGTATAGGGTAATTAATTTTTTTCATTCAACAAGATGTGTTTGTGAAACACTATGCGCCCGGCGGCAACAAAGTTCGGAAAAAGCTATTTTAGCATTAAGGTCACAGTCAAGGTCACAAGGTCATTGACCTTGGTGTCATTTGAAAGAACCTGATTAGTGGAGTTTGCATACCAAATATGAAGTCTCTATCTTTCATGGTTCAAAAGTTTTGGCGAAGGTTAAAGTTTGCTGAAAAAACTATTTTTAGCATATAGGCCACAGTCAAGGTCACAGAGTCATTGACCTTGATGTTATTTGAAAGAGCTTAATTAGTGGAGTATGCATACCAAATATGAAGTCTCTATCTTTCATGGTTCAACAGTTATGGTGAAGGTTAAAGCTCGGGACATACAAACAAACAGACAGACAGACAGGACAAAAACAATATACACCCTGGATCTATTGATCCGGGCGCATAAAAAGAAAAATAAATAGGGAAAGGAAAATTCTAGCAAAGCATTTTGAAGATCAAGGAAGAAACTCACTACTTAGCAAGCATCCGTGTACATAATCACAATCATTTTTACTACAGTTACAAATAGGATTACATCTTGGACCGTATGATGGGTAATTGCAGGGGACATTGCATTCCACACCATAGTATCCAGGTGGACATTCTATAAAATACAAGCAAGTCTAAAGTAATTTTTATATAAAATGAAAGGGTTTTGTACAATTTAAACAATATTTATGTATAAAAGAATGATTATATCAAACTATAAATATATAGACGAATTCTTTTTGAAAATGTAGTCAGTACATTGTATGAAATGGAAACACTCTCAAACACTTACCCTTTGAAAATGATAAAAAAAATAAATTATGAACGTCAAGAGGTTGCCTGAACACAGTATTAAAACTCAATGTACCTATACAATCAGTTCCGTTATAATAGTAAAACGGGCAACATACTGGTACATCGCCTGGCCTGAAAGATAATTAAGATAAAATATTATGAGTCATTTTGGGGTTTTCTAATATTGTTGAATTTAATTATGTTAATCGCATTTTTGTTTGTTTGTTTTTTTTTTTGCTTGTAGTTTAACATACGTACTTCTCGAGAAGAACCTCTCGGTGGAGATCGAGCTGCAAATTTTGACCTACACTCGGTACTAAGGGCCATAAATCAGTGAAGAATCGTTTTCGTGCAGCACCTACTGTGACACGGGGCCTCGGTTTATCCGGTCTCAGCCGAAGCATCCGTCTCCACCTCCCAAAATGGTATTCGAACCCGCGACGCAAAGATTAACTCCTCACTCAGCAACTTAAGCAGACGCTCTATCACTGTGCTAAGCGCGTTTTAAAAAAAAAAATTTAGAAAGCGATTGCGCCATAAAACGAAAATAATGACACGTTTCAAGGGGTGCGGTTCAATGATACGATATTTTATGTGTTGAAGATTGTATAAAAGGTAAAAAAAAAAAAAAAAAAAAAAATTAAAAAACGAAGTTTCTAAAATTGACTTGGGGTGATAATTGACTGAAAATAAATTTTCTTTAAAAAAAAATCAAAAGTGATTTCATATTTTGAATTGTATCGATGAAATTTAGTAACAGCATATTTCATTTATTGGTCATTAAATTAGTGGATTTTTTGGAAGTTAGATAAAAACGTTATTTGGAAACAACTCTTTTATGTTAAGATGTACGAGGGGCGTTCAATAAATAATGTCATTGGGGCTCGGAAAGAAACAAAAACGCTTTTCTATGACTTAGTCTTAATGATTTAACTAAAATATTCTCTTTCAATTAAAACGCATATCCGTAACATTTTCATTCAATTTCTAATTGTTTTTTGAACACATTTTTGAGTATGACCCTTCGTACACTGGAAGATGGCAGATCCTATGATTTGATATACTTGTTTTTTCCTTTCTGATAGAGGTTTTTCTAAGTTTAGGAAATGAAACAAGTCAAAGGTTGAAAGATCTGGTAAATTTTATTGGTGTGTCAAAACATTTACCTTCTGTTTATCCCCAAAACTCCATTACTCTTCATGGCCTGTGGGTTTGGCCGCCGTCATGAAGACATTTAATGTAGTGTACTTCTCATTCTGTTTCCTTCCTCTTATATACCTTTCAATTTTTTGCAAAAAAATGTTTTCTAGACTCCTCCAGATATTTGAACTTCCTCCCCGAATTTGAATTTGAACAACAAGACCGCTAATATATCAGAAAATAGCATATAAATTTTACACAAACATGGATAAGAACAATTTTTGATTGTTTAAAAGAATTGTTTGGATATGCCTACACGCTGTCGTTTTCACTAATTTTTCAAAATATAGAGTGACCTTTGAGTATTAAACTGTTTATTTAAAACAGTATGAACTATCCCCAAAATGATTTTTATGAATTTTGCTATGTGTCTTAAAGTCAATAAAACATAATCAGTGATAATTTGTTAAAATTTCGCAAATTTATATCGGTTGTTGTAAGTCATTATTGCCAAGGACAGTACCCATTTTTGATGTCCATTATATAATTTTTGTTTATTGAAATCTACATGTTCACCTGTCTATTAAACAGGCATTGGTTGCTGTTACTTTCACATATTTCAGTTAATATAGTTTTGGGATATTAACAAGTTTTACAGCTCTTTTAATGAAGCGTTTAATTTTACTCTAGTTAACTTATTCTTGACCATTCATTTTTAATGCAGTGTCTCGAATAGCCCTTGTTTTCAAGCTTCCTACGATGAAATAGTGCGATGAAAACTGGTCACACAAACTGTTATCAATTCATTAAAGATTCAATAATGAGAGAAAATCAAGCTTTATGTCATATGACTACTATGTTGTATGCCATCGAGCTAATGACATTATTGATTGAACGTCCCTCGTATGAATATAGCTGCATTTTCTCTGACAATTCATATGGCCTTTTTCTTACTTGGTTACACAGGGTTTTAATCTACTGTACCCAAGTATAACATGTGTAACCATAATTATACACCTGAGCTTCAGTTCCGTTTCTGATATTTTATCATAGAAAATGTTAGCCTCTTAACCCTTGTATCCATTTCTCATAGTGTTGTAACCTGCTGTACCAAATAACATTCTGTGTAACTACTGTACCCCTGAGCATCTGCTCAATTATTTGGAGTTTTAACTTCTAGAGAATTTCAGTCTTCTAAACCCCTAGATATCCATTTCGTATAGTGTTGTAACCTGCTGTACCCAAGTGTACCTGTGTAACCACTGTAGCCTGATGATCTGCTCAATTATTTGGAATTTAAACAAAGAAAAAAAAAATAGTATTCTTAACCATTATATCCATTTCTCATAGTGTTGTATTCCGCTACATACCCAAGTGTACCATACGTGTAACCACTGCACATCTAGCCTCTGCTTTGTTTCTGAAATTTTGGACCTGTTTTTGAAGTATATCTCCGATTGATTGCTTGTTTGATGTTTAAAGACCCTCTCCAGAATTTTCCACACATATGGAGGCGCCACTACTTGCCGGTTGAGAGCTACAAATTTTGTCGTATGCTCGGTTCTTAGGGCCATTGAGCAGCGAGGGATCTTTTTCATGCCAGCACCTACTGTGACACGGGACCTCGGTTTGTACGGTCTCATCCAAAGGACCGGTCTTCATGTCCCAAAATGGGATTCGAACCCGTGACGTAAGGATAAATTCCTTACTTTCGCGACTCTAGAGCAGACGCTCTAACCACGCGCGCGACCATAGTTTTATTAGAGGATCGTTACCGGAGTTCAACCCTTGTTCGAGGCGGAAGTGGGTATCCTCCAACGATAAACTACAAGCAATAGGGTTTCTCGAGTTGAAATTATGCTGTACTGAATTTTTTTCTTTCCAGTTACTTCGGGTTCTTTAGAGATTATGAATTTATTGCCGGAAAAAACCCAGATTTTGGGTGAAGAATCGTAGGTTCATGAGAACAAGTGGAGCAAAACTAATTTAATATACCGGTATTTCAACGTTACAGTCTCTATAAAAAATACATTTCCTTTTTGGAAAATATCCACCTTATACAAACACATTTTCCCTTCCTACATAATTATATACAAAAGAGAATTTCGTTGGGTAAAATTCTCGTGGTTTAAAAAAAAAATCTTTGTTCTTGGGATTTTAATTTCGTGGATGAAGAAATGTCAAGTAGTTATGTAATATGTAACATTTTTAAATTTAGTCGTGGACATGAATTCGTGGGTCTCTTCATACCTAGAAAACAATGCAAATTTAACCTCACAAAAATTTGTGATTTCACAGTAATCAGTAACTTTGTATGGTTTAATATATAAGCTTCATAACATACAATATTCTTTAGGTTATTTCTCTTTTATTTTAGCAGTTTTTAAAGACTGAAAACAGTGTTTTCAAATGAATGTGTGTTGTATAATTCTTTGACAGAATTTTTTTTTCGCATTTTCATTCATGATTAAATTTTACTTAATTTGATTGATTGATTGTTTCAATTTTTCTCAGTTTAAATCTTGAAATCTCTATTGATTTTCTGCACTGGGTTTTTTTAAATGGTGTGTAAAGATACTTTACAGTAAAATAGAAAAGACAGAAATAATAAATGCCTAAAATATTTAGAAATATAAGTTTTTTCTTTGATACTTTTATATGCAACATTGTGGCTTTTACTATATAATTCTACATAAGATTTTAATCATATTTTTCATTGTGAAGTCCTAAAAATATCCACTTTTACCTGGCAAGCATCATTCATGTTTCTTAATTGAAAATAAATTTTTCTGAAATATTTTTTAATTTAAAAAAGTGTATATGTTATTTATCTTACCCATACGATTTATAAGATGAACACTTTGATTAATTTAATACACTTGTCATCATTTTTTCTGCATAGTTAGTTAAAACATTATTTACAATGTTTTCTTACTTGGATGGTTGTTCACATATACTTTGGCTGCTTCCAGGGTACAAAGATTCAAAAAAGCCAAAAATAATTAAACAAACTGTTCTTCCAGCCATCCCAATCCGGAAGTGTTCTGCCTTGTTGTTTCGCTGTATATGTGATCAATTTAACACGGAAAATAATAATTCACATAGTTGAAGTGATAAAAATATCAGTTAACATTCTATTTCTATTTAAAGGTGTTCAAATGCATCGCTGTAAATTTATATAAAAACGCAGTGTCTAAACAATAATTTTTGTTTGAATGTGTCTACCATTTTAAAAACGGCGTACTTGTATAATGGTAACATAAAAAGGTTTAATTCTTTTATATCATTGCATTCTCAATATATGTCATGAAATAAATTTTGTAAATCGAGAAGAAATGAACAGGAGGTTCAATCATTTAAAACAAAGTCTATACATGTATACAAAAGAAAGACGAAGTACGTGTTATTGTACTTGGAATTAACATGATTAATGAAACTAATTGTATTTGTCCTTGTGTTAAAATTCATATCAGTATGATTATAAATAATTATTACTGAAGAAAAATGTTACAGACATGGGGATTTACATACAAAATGTCGCGCTTCCTCTTAAATTTCACGTGCGAAACATCTGATCCAATCATGGCATCAATTACGTCTCCAAACCACAAGTTATGTAATGTATTGATTGATTGCATAATTGTTTAACGTTCCTCTCGAGAATTTTTCACTCATATCGAGACGCCACCTCTTGCCGGTGGAGAGCTGCAAATTTTGTCCTATACTCGGCACATAGGGCCATTGAGCAGGGAGGGATCTTTTTCGTGCCAGCACCTACTGCGACACGGGGCCTCGGTTTATACGGTCTCATCCGAAGGACCTGTCTCCACGTCCCACAGTGGGATTCGAACCCGCGACGTAAGGATTGACTCCTTACTTCGCGACTCTAGAACAGACGCTCTAACCACTGCGCCACGCGGGCGACAGTTATGTAATAGAACCTTACGGCCAACTGCATGCAATTAGATTGTGTATTATATTTTATGAGGCAGTCCGCCGAAAAAAAAAAAACAGGCAATGCGTGGCACATCGCATGTCATGGGTTTTCATTATTTTTTGCATGCAGACTAATTAAAGCAAGTGTTACATTTTGGTGTTCCTCTAGTCCTTTCTTTGTTAATGCTTAATCTAAAGTGCAAAAAGGTCATCATGAGGATAAAAAAATACTACGTTTTTATTTTGTTTTATGAAAGATATGGAGATAACAAACAGTATTCAAGATCAAAAGTCTATAAAGAAATACAAAATATTTAAAAGGCGGACAACTTAAACTTTTTATTTTGTCAATGTGTAAGTTGGAATTCTAAAAAAAAAAAGATTAACCATCACACAAACAGTCTATCACCGGGCATACATAGAAGAACATTGGATTAAAAAAACTAGGGAGAACCTTTCCATATGGATGTAATGACACTGTTAATAGTTTTGAAAAAGCTTTCCAGTCCAGAGTGTAACAATGTAAAAAATGCTGGGACTTTAAAAGAAAATTAAAAACAGAAAAGTCCATTTTTTTGATTCCTCAACACCAGAATGCAGGCTCGGATTTGTTGTTATAGATATTGCAAATCACAGATTTTTAAAACATCCACATTTTACAGAAGAAACCCCTGCGAAATGATATTCATGATTTTAAGAACCTTTATGAGTTGTTCATAATTGTCCATGAATGGTTCTTAAAGGATTCTTAACAGGTTCATAAAAGTAGTTCATGAATAAAATTCATGAAAACATTCATAATTCATGGTTCATGAACAAACGATGAACAAATATGAATATTTGTAATTTTCAGTTTAAAGAAAAAACTTAATAGTTCAAGGTAATGAATGTTCATGAATTTTCATGAAGACTAAAAATATAAAAATAATTGTCACAAACGATCGCCAGAAAACACTCATTACTCCCATAATGCAACTTTTGTATGCAGATGCAATTGTTGAACAAGTCCCTGATTTAACATGCTTTTGTTTTGATTTTGATAGTATGGGATCAGAGCCGAGTAGGGGAACATAAGAGGTTAAAATCACTATTTTCTACTCTGTGTAATTGATAACTTAGATTCTTCAGGATAATAAAACTCTGTTATGAACTGTCCAGAAGGGAGATTGTAATTAAATTATGATCGTAATTTTAAAAACCGAATTTTCTCTATTTGTCAAACTTTTAACAAGTTGTAAGAAAATGAAACAGACTTACAGTCTAGGAAAAATTTCATAATCTTCGTAAAAACGTATCATAAATTTATTGACAACTAAAAAATTATATCTCTTGTCCGTACTGTACCGTACCATTCTTGGGTCGAAAAGCTTTATATTTTGATGCAGTTATAAAGTCACATTTTTCTGTCCATCGTGTGTAAATGATACAGCACAGGCTGCATGGTTGTGAAGAAGCTATGGCATGAACCACATTCGTATTTTGTAGCCTATTCTCCTATACACTTTCAAAGCTCAGGGTACTCAGTTTGAGGGCGAGTGGTTTCAAGAGATATTTGTTGTCCTCTGATATGGAGGCAGCCATACTTGAATACGAAACTATGGCTCTACAGGTATAATGTAAAAAAAAAAAAATCCAATTCAATAAATGATATAACTTATATTAATTTCAAAAAAATAATTTCAGTGAAAAATCATTCAGATGGTATTTGTTATTTTTTGTTTAACAAAAATCTTGGCAATTCGAAACTATTTCTTAATTAGCTCTGCATGACACTTTTTAAAAGGCGCAAACTTTGAAACGCGCGAGACGTTGGAAAGGGAATCGGTAGAGTGGGAGGATTATTTATAGCGTAGATCTAGTCATTCTTTGTCAACCTTTGAAGAAAATAACAGAATACGAAGAAAGAATATCCAGAGGATTAATTTACTTCGATAACTACAGATATTAGTGGTGAGTTACAAAAATATAAAGGCAATCGCTGAATCTGTGAGATATTTGTCAAGATGTTACTGTCTATTTGTAAGATTTCAGTCATGTCCTTTTTAATGAAAATTTTGTCAAACTTTGTTATGAATAAGGATCCAACCAAATTACGTTACATTTAATAATTAAAGATTGAAACATTCATCCTGTTCATCTATAACATCTTGAACATGGCGGGCAAGGGAAACAGGCTAAACTCCCGCTCGGAATGCTTTAAAATATGGCAGTGCCTATGATGCAGAATTAAATGAAACAAATATGCAAAAAAAAAAAAAAAACAAAAAAAAAAACAACAACAACAATTAAGTCTTAAGTTTTCACATTGATGAGCATTTTCAGAAAATCTTTGTTCTTGTAGGAAAAAGAGAAGCAGTTCACAGATAATGTTGATGAGTTGAAATCAGAAGATTAAAAAACTCTGGCTGCCAAAAAAAAAAAAAAATATAAAAAATCCAGGCTCTTGAAGAAAAACAAAAGAAAGGAATGAAAATATGAATCGTAATCCATCAAAGGATCCAAGTGATGAAATTCTGAAAATTCCACAGGGAAAGCCAATAAGATTTTTTTATTTGACCACCTCTGCTCAAAATCCTTGAAAGCCCTTTTAGCTGATGCCCTAATTGCTGAACACAATTTTCTGCCAGACAGTGAGACTTGGATTAAAAATCATTCCATTTTAGGCATACACTTTGAAATAGGCTGAATACGGAACCCACTTTCCTCTTGACCAAGTAAGGTTAAGGATTCTGCAAAGAGTCGCGTTTGAGTTGAAATTTTTCATAATTTTACTAGGAATGAACTACATAATTTATTTATTATCGTTATTACTTATCAGAGTTGTTTACTTTAACAAAGATTTTGTTACCATGATTGGAAAACGAAAATTCTGTGAAATCTTTCAAGATGCTATTAAAATATTTTCTTTTACAGTTTTTCATTTTGCATAACTTATTACATTTTTGTTTACAAAAAGCAAGAACATTCATGAATAGTTCATGAACATTCCTAAATAACTTTTACAAATTATTCATGAATAGTTCATGAAAATGCATTGAACCTATTAATATCATTCATGAACTTTTCTTGAAAGTTCAAGAATTATTCTTGATCATTTTGCAGGCATTTAAAAAAAATCCAAGTTTGTTCATGAACAACAAATAGTTCTTGAATATTCTTGAACTTGGTTTTCATGAATAAAATCCATGAAATCATGAGTGTCCAATTTTAACTTCATGGATCTTCATGAACAATTCATGAGCAGATTCAAGAATATAATTCATGAACTTTTCTTAAAAGTTCAAGAATTATTCTTGATCATTTCGCAGGGGAAATCAACCTTTTTTTTTTTATATAAATTTCAATTGCAACATGCCAAGAAAGGAATTGATACGGTTAATATAAGTAATATTATTAATCACAAAAAGTTCCATATTCTATCAATATCATATTTAAAGTTGAAGACTTCACCATGTATTTTCTACAAATAAACATCGACTACTGCTTCCGAAATTTTTACTTAGAAGAAAACTTTACAGACCCAAGATATATCTTCACCCTACAAATATAGTTCTGTTGGGCACGTTATTACTGTTGACATAAATATAGTAAATAACAATGCCGTTAAGCCATTAATTTTCAAAGGGTCTAAAATTAGGAAACCCCGACTTTTCAACTGGCGTCATAATTCCATCATTTTAATGGATTCCGTAAAAAAATACGCCAGGCAAGGGACAATACATGAAAAAGACCTTACCTGTCAAAAAGGATGAAATATATGGAGAAAACAAACAGTATTCAAGATCAAAAATCCCTAGAACAATACAAAATAGGAGCAGAGCAAACAAGGAATTCCAAAACATTAGAGGTGTGATCAGGTACCATGGAGGAGTGAGCATCCCATGCCGACCGGTCATACCCACCTTATGCTCCTCGTCATGATCGTGAAATAACGGAGAAATACGTTCTCAGTGTGTAAATAATGGAATAACAAAACGTCAGTCAGCATTTGACTCAATGATAAATTGGATCTGCTAACAAGGTCGTTGTATCGACCATAGAACTTACGAAATGATGACTTTAAACAAGAATGCTAATATTTTTGTTTCATTAACTTGTTTGTCATTAATTTATCTCATTTTAGAAATTTTACATACGTAAAGCATGCTCTTGATGATACATTAAATGTACGAGATGTATTTTAAAATCTCGTTTTAAGCGATAAGGGGGTAATATGAAAATCATGAGTATCCTTCTGTATTCTGTAATTCAGAGGTGAAGAAAGAATAAGATAGGTTACACGGTCAGTATGTAATGGTCCCTGCTGACAAAGCCAGGGACGTTAAACAACATACGAACAAACAAAGGGTCCTTCATCACATGCATACTGGGTATATACCTCTTATTTGATTAGATACATAAGAGCATGCTTAAGGTAGCAATTTCTAAATTGAGGTAAATTATTTACAAACAAGGTGCTGAAACAAGAATATCAGCAGTCTTGTTTAAAGTCATCATTTCGTAAGTTCTATGGTCAATACATTGACTTTGTCAGCAAATAAATTTAAAGTCAAATACTGACTGACGGTTTTCATACTTAGTTTTAAGCTATAACACTTAATTGTCGACGGATTTTCCGTTATTTCCCGATCATGACAAGAAGCACACGACAGGAGATGCTCACTACTCCATGGCACCCGATCCCAACCCTGATGTTATGGAAGTCCGTATTTGCTCTGCTCCATTTTTTTTTTGTTTTATGGACTTTTGAGCTTGAATATCCATATACTTCACTCAAGACTAAAGTAAGAAAACATACAGGATTTTTGTCTAACATTAAAGATTTCAGCGATCAAATTGAGGAACTTCATCTTTCATATTTTGAATTTCAGAAAGGTTTTTTTTAAAGAAGTAGGCGGAGATGTATAGGTGTTTATAATCTGATCTTTTTTATATTCATATTTATTCAAAAACATCTACGTGAAAATAGGAAGGTTCTTGTCATTGTCATCAATTCGACATACAGATATAAAGACAGGATTTTATGATTCAACAATATTCATTTTCATTCCTTCGTTGATTCGATATATCTCTTTGGAATTGAACAAAAGACATATTGCACAGAGTATGACACATATGTTCAATATCTGGATTTATTTTTATCAGAGAAACTTTATTCTAAATGTGATGATGTTTCTATCATCAGCTTTCCTTTATTTAGTGAAGCAATCTTAATTGTCCCTTTTCTCAGTTGATTCGATACACAAGAGCATGCTACATGCATCTGCATACAAACAATTTGTAAAACGCGACAAATTCGTGATAAATTCATGATTCATGAATATTAAAAGTCTTGTTAAAACTCACAAGTCAAAGTGGTCTTAAAAAGACACATTTGAAAACCAATTACACCATGTCAAAATTTCTGAGGGTAATTTTTATGGAAGAAAAAGGTGTCTGGATATCAAAATCCCGCTTCTATTTCATCATGCGAAAAGTTATATAAGGAAAAGAATGTCGTTGATGCTAAACACTTTTAAAAATGTTTAAAGTCTTAATTTCCAAAATAGGATCTTTTAAAGTCTTTGTGTATTTGCATTTAATTTACGCCATTGTAAGAATTTTTTTGTTCTAAGTAAATCTGTACGTCTGAAGTTTCTACAAATTTAAGTTCTTAATATTAATTTTCCTACATATTCGTGCGATTTAATTAAGCAATATAGAATATTTTTATGATCTTGTTCTACATGTACCTATAATATCAAAACTCTAATCAGGAGAATTGAGATTTTAACTTATGTCAGCGGGTTTCAAAATTTATTTCATGATATTTATTTAGAATGCAATGATTTTTGTGTGCAAGTAAACCGTTTTTAAAATAGAAAGTACACCCATACAAAAACTATTATTTAGACACTGCTTTTTTAAATAAATGTACACACATTTGAACATTTTCATTTCAAAATGCAATTTAAATTTTAATGTTAAATTTGACATTTTATAATACTTCAACAGTGTGAATTATTTTCCGTGTTAAATTGATCACATATACAGCGAAGCAACAAGGCGAGACACTTCCGGATCGGGATGGCTGGAAAAGCAGCTTGTTTCATAATTTTTGGTGTTTTTGAATCTTTATACCCTGGAAGCAGTCAAAATATATGTGAACAACCATCCAAGTAAGATAACATAGTAAATGATGCTAACTCAGTGTACGATGTAGGAAAAATGACGAAAAAAGTTATGTTAATAAAATAATCAATTTGAAAGTGTTCGTCTTATAAATACCATATATATAAATCATATTGTACTATCAATTTACACTTTCTTTAAATCTTATTAAACTTTAGTAAATTATTCACACATGTGTATAAAAGCAATGCGAAAAATTCATAGTTATTTCAGGATTTTGACTAAAAGAAATTATTTTCTAATAATACATGTTTTTTTTCTGTAAAATTCAGAAAAACCCATCAAATTAAGTAAATTTAATTTCAATAAATCAGCGATGAAAGTATCAAAAATATTCTTTCAAAGTTCTATACAGCTCACGCTCATTCTAGAAAACTTTCTCTGAAAATGCTTAAATTGAAGCGAACTTACAACATATGTATATTCATATACATAACATTACAGAGCTTTTGACTATTATCTCTATACATGTATATTTAGGAACAGAAAGAGTGTTTTGGTATAAGGTGAATATTTCTCAACAGGGAAATTTAATAGTATTTGTAGTGCGTATATATAAATAGTAAGTTGGATATTGGTCCGTGTAACACTTCCAAATCAGTTTGAGTTTTTGAACTAATATATTAACATCCTAAAACTCTAAATCGTTTTAGAGATTTGAATTGTTAAGTGTTACACAGACCGATATTGTTTTCCCTCGTTCTCATGAACACACATTTTTCAAATCACCCTAATCTTTTTAAGCCCAGTAATCGATTGTTTGATTGATTGTATATTAACGTCCCTTTCGAGAATTTTTCACTCATATTGGGACATCGCCATTTGCAGGTGGAGAGCTGCAAATTTTGTCAGATACTCAACACTTAGGGCCATTGAACAGGGAGGGAGCTTTTCCTTGCCAGCACTAGGGCTGGGTATTGGCCCGAGATTTCGTATTGCGATATATTGCGATATTTTTTTAACTGTATTGCGATATGTATTGCAATATTTTCAATGTAATAAAAATGGCATTTTCTTACTATATTTACTTTAATTTACATTCAGAATGTACATAACTATGATAAGTAACCAACACGAAAAAAAAAAATCTTGTTGATTTCATTTAGGCTCTGCAATGTTTCCACAAAACAACCTTTGACTTACTGTTTGGCTTAAGAACAAACTTTCATAAGTCCATTTTTATATTTAATGACAAAATCCCTTAATCTAAAAATATTGCCAATATATCGATATTACTAAATCGTATTGCGATACGATATTTTTTGTCATTGTATTGCAATATATTGAAATATCGATATTATTGCCCAGCCCTAGCCAGCACCTACTGCGACCATCCGAAGGACGGCTCTCGTCTCCACTTCCCACTGTGGGATTCAAAGCTACGACGTAAGGATCAACTCTCCAGTAATTAAAAATTCGGAGATATTTCGTTTTTGTCCTGTCTGTCCGTCTGTCTCTTTCTCTCCAAATAATTTTTTTAATATTGCCCATAACTTTTGGTTTGTTGGAACTATGGCTCTCATATTTTACATGTATATTTCATGTGAAAATGCTAATTTGAACTCTTGACCTTGACATTTTCTTGTGTCCAAAAGGTTGCGTTGCAATAAATGTCCCTTTTTATCCTGCATAAATCATAATGGTTATTTGTTTTGGTTTCCTTCTACTTTTTTTTTAGTCTTATGGATGTCGTTATGTTCTTTTGCTTGATATTTACATTAACTGCATCGTTTCTATCAGTTATCAAGACTTAGTCTTCACAGTTCTCCCTCAATTTGTAGTATATTCGAAATGTAATTGTTTTACACCTTGAGTATTGGGTTTCAGAGTCAATGCTATATATAAAAAAACAAATGTTTATCAATATAACATGCCCAGTTACCATGCAGAATTTAGATATATAGTAAAACGAATATTTTTCTCTACTTAAAACATATTGTTAAACTTAACTACATAGTTCTTTAATTTAGAGAGATGTCTCTTTAACATAGAAAAATATTTCGTTAAACTAGAGAGACATCTCTTTAAATGTAAGAGGTGTTTCAAGAGAGATATCTCTTTAACTTAGACAGATATCTCTTTAAGCTAGAAAGATAAAGGGTCTACCATACACCTCAGCGGTAAGCCTCATTAGTGACTGTTTCATCGACATCAATTTTTTTGTCTTGGCAGTGGAGAATTTTTTTTCTGTTTTCTATTCCCATTTATTTTACTGGAGAGCGCTTGATTAGGACAATAACTCAAATATCACGTATAAAACTTTCCCCTAGCTATTCCCAGTAAATTGAATTCTTCTAATAATATTTTTTTCTATTATGAAAATTGCTCCTTTAGTTTTGAAGTACTTATATGATTAATACACATTGAATGATCAAAAATACATTAATAATATGATTTATAATGAAAAAAAAAATTTTATGAAAAGAACTTCTATTTATAAGATATTAAGATAAAAAATTGATGTTAATTTCTTCCTCCTTTAGTTTTGATATACTTATATGATAAATTAACACTGAATGATTAAAAATACACTAATTATATGATTTATAATTTAATTAAAAACAAATAAAACTCAGATCCCAGAAATTCTAGAGGTAGGGTCAGGTGCCTAAGAGAAGTAAGCATTCCTTGCAAACACCTTGCCAAATACCACTTTAAGTGCAATAAAATCGCATGACTTGAAATATATTGTCAAAGTGGGATATGTTCAAACATCTTTACAAATGAATTATTGTTTCGAATGACTTTGAACGAAGTCAAAAATCCAACAACTAATGGTCAATACATGGCATAAGCTGTATCTAAAAAAAAAAAGAAACCAACGAATCAATTCAAAATTTGATATCACTTTTCATTTTTCTTATATATATTTTTCAATTATATATGGCATGAAAAACTTTAGTTTTCTTTATTATAACATTTAGTATTCTTTTTTTACCATTCACCCACTCGTAAGCACATAATTTATTGTGTCTCATGAAATTTTTCATTATTTTTGTTATGCTGCAACACTATCTCAAAAGAGTTTTTTTTCAAAACGCAATTTATACCGTGAATAAAAAATTAATTTAGAAAAACCAGAATGAATAACACTATAGCTAGAAATATTGATTGTATATTTTCACTGCAATGTTACATGTATGTATTTCATCTTAATTTGTAAAATGTAAGAGCTAATAAAACAAAGAATGAATAATACTAAGTAAATAAATATTCTATCTTAATTATCTTTCAGACCAGACGGTGTACCAATATGTTGCACATTTTACTTCTATAACGGAACTGATTGTATTGGTAAATTGAGTTTCACTAGTACTATTGTATTTAACAATCTTTTAGTATTTAAGGACAGATGATACAAACAAACTTTTGTAAAAAATTTTGAAAATAACAACAAAGGTCATGTTTTAATGAATAAGTTTCACCGCATAAATTTTATTTATATTTTATTCAAAGTTGCACAAAAATAATATTTGAAGTGAAAAATATTTGTGTAAGGATAGTTTCAGAAGGGTTGAATTTTGAACATCATAGAAGGTTTACAATTTCTGTATATTCTAGAAATTTATTATTTGCATTATTTGCAAAGAAATTACGTCAAAAAATATATACCAATCCAGGCATTCATTTTTTGTTTGTATTATCTGTCCTTAATGCATTTTCAAAGGTCTTGAGGCCGAGATTTTTTTTCTATTTCATATCATGTGCTGAGTATATTTTAATAAAGAAATCGTTTCTTTACGAATAATCCGTCTATGCATCTATAGTTCAATACTTTAAATTGTTTAAAACCTTTCATTTCATATATATCACTTTAGACTTCCTTATATTTGATAGAATGTCCACTAGGATACTACGGTGTGGAATGCAATATCCCCTGCGTTTACCCATCATACGGTCCAAGATGTAATCCTATTTGTAACTGTAGTGAAAATGATTGTGATAATGTACACGGATGTTTGTTAACGAGTGAGTTTCTTTTTTCTGAACTTCAAAATGCTTTGCTATTACCTTCCATCTTTCCCCTGCACAAAACAAATTTAAGTCTAATTCAAACTTTCTAAACAAAAAAAATATTTACCAAGTAAGCCAAAATGTTTTACCATTGGTGCAATCACAAGCACAACAGAGAAAGCGGTGAGAGTTGTGACCAATTAACTCAACTTTCATATTATGAACGCAAAGCCATGACGAATAGACGAAAAAAATGACAAAATTTAAGATTTACATAAGTAGTATAAGATTTGTTTGAAGGTAAAGGTTTGAGAACTTAAAAATCCAAAAGACTAAAATATTGCTTCATTTTGCTTTCTTCCCGTTTTTGGTATGCACATAGCTCAGTCAATAGACATGAATGTCGGATGTTCGAGGATTTTAAAACATTTTTCAAAAAGATAATGGTTTTAATCTTTACATGCTTTAATTCAAAACAAAGGTGTTTACAAATGTCATTCTCACATGCATGGCCTAGTTGGAGTGTCTAGTGACCTCTGCTCTAGAGTCGCAGGAAGAGATGATCCGTAGGTCGTGAGTTCGAATCCCACCGCGGGAAGAGGAGACAAGTCGTATGGAGGAGACCGTGTAAATCAAAACCGCCTGTGCCCCGCCACAATAGATACTGGCACGAAAAAATCTCTCACTGATCAATAAATCTTTAAGTCCCGCAAGTGATGGCGTCTCAAAATCAGTGAAAGATTCTCGTTTAGAAGTTCAATAACAAATAAATACTTAAAAATAAACAAACAAGTAAAGTCGATTCAAACAAAAACATCAAACGCATACAAAATAAGCATTTCATCACTAGTACGGGTTCCAGAAAATTGACACACTTTCAGTGTAGTTGTTAACCCCACTAATTCAAAATAAATGATCAGAATTTGTATGTCAAACCTTTGCCCCTTGGACCATGAACCAGACTTAGGCCTCGGGAAAAATATAACTAAAACGTTTATTACTAGTTCACTAAAACTAATTTTGTTTTGAAAAAAGCTCGAGATTGATAACACAATATTTATTAGATTTTTTTGTATATTGGATTGCTCCAATCCTACTAAATACTAAATTGCCTATTAAATAACTCCATCGCAACAGAGAAAATGCAATTCCAGCTAAAGATGTTACATGATCACAAAACCTGATGAAAAGTTGACAAAAATTAATAATCTACTCGATCAGTACAATGGACGCACAAGAAACCATAACTTCTCCTAGGCATCCGATCGCTACTTCGGAATTTCTGAGGGTCAGTGTCATACCCCTATCGCAGATTTGTATTGTTTGAAGTTTTGATGAAACCTTCCACTGTTCGTTATATTTACCCTTTTGAACCTCTAAAACATCAGAGATGTGATCAGGTGCCATGGAGAAGTTGGCATCCCCTGCCGACCGGCCACATCCGCCGTGTGCTCCTTGTCAGGATGGAGAAAATAATTGAAAGGATCGATGATAATTCAGTGTGTAGACGATGACCTAACAATTAGTATGAAAAATGTCAGTCAGCATTTGATTTAATGATAGATTATATTTGCTTACAGTCATTGCATTGACTGTAGAACTTGCTAAATGATGACTTTAAACGAGACTGCTGATATTCTTGTTACATTTTTTTCCCTCAATAGCTTACATTGTTTTAGAAATTTCGTCCATACATAATGCTCTTCCGCATTGAATCAGCTGTGAGATATAAACCCCGTGTGGTCAAAATTCTCATAGAGATTGTCAATCAGAAGTTTTATGTTGTTTTTAAAGTAAAATTTTGTTCATTCAAAATTTCTAAAAATTCCTTTGAACTTTTTAATATTCCCTTTTGATTTACACCCATTTTCAAATATCTTGTAGCACAGTACTCCTGAAGATTTCCATCATGATTGTAAATATATATTTTAGTGAGGAGTAAAGAAAGAGGCTTGTTAGAACATTTATTGGAAGCTGCTATGTTTCTTTGTATGTAAGTTTTTTTTTGGTGAAGTTTCGTAATCCAAAATAGATATGGTAATTCAAACGTTTGGTTGTTGGGAATAATAAAAATATTCGAAATTGACATAAGATTTTGAAGAATTTCCTCCATAGAAAGGCAGGTATGAATATACGCTGGATTGCCACTTGTAGAATTTTAAGTTTTAAAATTCAATTAAAAAATGAGCCATGCAAACAATGTTGTTACTTCTTTTGTCAACAGTGACCAATACATACTGATCGTGTAATCTATCTACACTCTGTTTTGGCTTCTGCATCATTCGCCTGCGTGGAGCAGTGGTAAGAGTCTGTTCTAGAGTCGAGGACAAAGGAGTTGATCCTTATGTTGCAGGTTCGAATCCAACTGTGGGACATGGTGATCGGTCATTCAGATGAGATCGTATAAACCAAAGTCCCGTGTCGCAGTAATTGCTTGCACGAAAGGGTCCCTCCCTGCTCAAGGCCTTGAGTACCAAGCATATGTCAAAAGTTGTTCTACATTGGCAAACGGTGGCATCTCCATTTTAATGACACATTTTCAAAAGGGACGTTAATTAATCACTGGTTTCATTTTATATCGTTATTTCAGACAACGTGAAAACAATCTTCTTGTTTTCGTCAATACTTTTATGTACAAAACAATATAAGGAACCCTGTTGTGTACATAACAATACAAACTGCAGCAGCCCATATGTCAATCCTATTAACGATAACTGGCACTTTTTGGTCGTTGTTCACATTTGAGATACCTCTCCAACACAACATCCTACAAATCAATGATTAATAATTAATAATTAATATTTAAATGTTTTAATAAAGGCATGTTTAGCTAAATTTTGTTTTTGAGAATTTCACGAACATATAAAAATATCTATCAAATGTTTTTCATGATATGCGCAACTTGAAAATTAGTTGATAGGCTTATTATATGGTCCAACCCCTAAATATATCCGTTTTTCTTGTGACAAGATCTTTTTATGCGCTTTAAATATCACTTGTAAATAGTTAAGGTTTAATTCCTCACTTGTATATTTAAGAACCCTCTATACACTGCGCACTAGAAAGTTCCAATTCCATGTAATTTTAGTGTTGTTAGAGTTATCTGTCCTTAGGTGTAAAATTTAAATAAATAGAAATTTAGAGATAATAAATCAATTTGTCATAATTTCGATCCTTCTAAACATTTCATTCAGTTTACATGAATAAACTGAAAACGTTATGTGCATATCATTCTCCAATTTAGGTAAGCAACAGTAATTTCTGTTCATCAAAACTTCATTGTTTTTTAATATCCTCAATCAAAGATTTGAACGTGCAATGCATATAGTTTTTGCCCTGGCCGTTCGTCTGTCTGTCTGTTTGTCTTTTTGTTCGTAAAAATTAAACCTTGCCCATAACATTTGAGTGGGTGAATGGGGCTATGGCTATCATATTTCATAGGTGTATCCTTCTTTGTGTAGCGCCAAATTTGACCTCGTGACCTTGACCTTGAATTTCGACCCATCTTTACAAAAAAGTTCCGGATTTTAGCTTCGGCATAACTTTTGTATAATTGAAACTAGTTCTTACATACTTTATGTGTATTTACTATGACAAAACCTTAGAATGGATATAAATAATTTTGACCTTTTGACCCTGACATTAGAGGTTGAACTGATTTAATTAAAATTCTAACCATGGTCATTACTTTTGAACACTTTTTACACGGCCTTTCATATTTCATGTGAGTATTCATTTTAACAAGAACTTCCTTTAGATAACGTAGTTCAGTCGGTAGAGCGCTCGCTCCGTGATCGGGAGGTCGTGAGTTCGTATCTCGGCCGCGACTGACTCAGTCGATAAAATTGGAAGCAACTGTTCCTTCGCCATGCGCTCGGCACTTTGAAGTGAAACTTGCGGGTCCTTCGGATGAGACCTTAAAAACCGAGGCCCCGTGTCAGCGGCAGGCGTTGGCACGATAAAGATCCCTCACTGCTCAATGGCCCTGAGTGCCGAGTAAAAGTCAAAATTTGAAGCCCTTCACCGGCATACGGTGACGTCTCCATATGAGTGAAAAATTCTCGAGAGGGACGTTAAACAATATACAATCAATCAATCAATCAATCCTTTAGATAACAACAATTTTGACCTTGACGGAGTTTGACCAGCATTTGAGAAACCAACATTCGCCATAAGCGGCCAAACGGGGGTATCAATGTTTCACAAATATATCATGTTTTTGGGAGAAAAGGACAGAACCTTATGGAAATAAATAGATAAATTTCATATATACATCTTTATGTAATCTAGTTTCTGTAGAGCCCCCCCCCCCCAAAAAAAAAATTCGTTGGTGTATAGAGGGTCACTTAATTTACTTCTTTAGAAAGAAATTGACATTATTTTTTAGGCCACATCGCACTTGATCATGTCTGATCCATTGGTGAACTGATTTGTTAGAGAAGTATCATAAACAGATTCACATTACTTCGGTATTAGCAGACTATAATTTTTGTAATTCTTCGTTATTTTTTTTTTTATAAAAAATAAGAAAACACTAACTGTGATCTTCAACTCGACATTTAGATCTATTGACGAAGTACTGTCAATTAAGAATGGCCATTTCCATTCTTATGTCGGTTAGATATATCTTGGTAAGCATGGAATAAAACGCTACAGAGTCTGACAAGTCTTTTACATTAGAATATTTTACGAATAAAGACGTTAATGGTAATCTAACAACAAAGGTTTAAGATAAACGGGATGGCTTTGCTTTTAAATCGTCAACTTCTGTTACGTTTGTAGCGATATACCTAACTCCCCTGCATACGGGGTTTATATCTCTCAGTCGATTCGATTCTCAGGAGCATACTCTACGTTTGAACAAATTGTTATCGTTTTTGACAAACAAGTACATGAAACAATAATATCAGTATCAGGAGTCTCGTTAAAAGTCATCATTTCATAAGATTTATGGGCGATACAATGACTTTGTCAGCAAATATAATTTATCATTAAATGAAATGCTGACTGACGTTATTCATATTAATTTTTTTGTTACTTATTGTAAAATCATAATTGACACAAGAAGTGTGATTATTCCGTCATTTCCCGATTATGACAAGGATCCCACGGCGTGTATGACTGGTCAGCAGGGAATTCTCACTCCTCCATAGCACCTGATCCCATTCCATTAATGTTTTAGAGGTCCATATGTGCTCTGCTCTGATTTGTATTGTTTTATTGACTTTTGAGCTAGAATGTTGTTTGTTATCTCCTTTTATTTCATTGCATAAATTAGGTTGGATAAATGTTCAAGTTATTTCATATTTTTCCTGGAAGATAATGTCCTTAAAACAATAAACAACAAAGTACAGTCTTTCATCAGCAAATGTCTCCGCCATATCCTTAACATCAGATGGCCGGAAACCACATTAAACAACCGCACATGGTAGAGGGGAGATAACAAACCAAATTCACATAGACATTGACATAAAGAAGAGAAAATTGGAGTTGGATAGGCCACACTTTACGCAAACCCTCGAAAAACATCACAAAACAGGCTCTGGATTGGTATCTACAAGGAAAAAGGGTTGGAAGACCCGGGTCCGTTTCACAAAAGGACTTGTGACTTTAGACCAAATTCAATTCTTCATATAACTTTTTAATTATATCGAAAATTATTTCAAAGTTTTTAAAAGAAATGTGGCAAGATATTTTTACAAACAATTTAAAAGAGAATTATTCATTTTGCGAAATTTTAGAATTATTTGAAGTTTTTGGTCTTAGTCGTAAGTTCTTTTATAAAACGGGCCCCAGGAAAAGGGACACCGTGAGAATTGAGGTAAAAGAGGCAGGTTTTACCTGGACCCTTTTTAAAAAAAATATAGCCCAAAACTGTGCGTGGTTGCAGCCCTTTGCTTCAAAAGCAGCGAACCAGAATAATTCAAGTTACTATTTTTAGTTATAATTCTTCTTACTAAAGCTCAATAACAATTTTACTTTCAAAATTTCTCTCAGAGTCGCTATGAAGGTTTCTTGAAATTCCAAAAAGGGCTAACCACTGTTTTACTTACACTTTAGCAACCAAGAATGCGTTTTGAGACGTTATTAGTACAGTTTGTGTACATTTACTGAATAAATCTGTCAACCCTTGTACATTTTTTCGCCCTTCAATCCTGTTAAACCATAAATTAATTAGTAAAATTTTTTGGTCGATACACAAAAATCATTCGTGCAGATGTTAAGGATCGAAAATGCGAAGTCAAAATGGACTACAGTCAAATAAGCTCAGCATGGACTTGAAAAAATTGATATTGATTTACTTTATTTACTTGAGACTGATTAGGTGAAGCTAAATGAGTTAATAAGTATCGTTTACGTATACAAACATCTTTTAATTTAAAAAAAAAAATGAAATGTGGGTTAAGTGACAAAACTGTGGCCAGCAGGAGGGATTTGATTCTAGCGCCATTGAAAATATCACCAGGGACTTTTTCTGCATTGGAGTATATAAGAGTTGCTTTAAACTCCACCTGCTCCACTGAATAGTTGGTAAGGTGGTCTATATTATAAAGTTCGAGGGGTTTCACTCGCTAATTGAACAATTTGCCGTAAAGTAAGACATTCTGCAAGTTAAAACGTGACAAAAAAGTAAAACTAGAGTCTAAAATAATTTGAATTTACACTCAAAAATTTCCTTCCACCGTCAAAAACAAGACGTTTGGAAAGAAATTTCACAAAATAATTTCAAGATTTTTATTTAATATTTTAACACACCAGTGCACGTAAGAGAAACTATAATGCTGTTTATAGCTAAATAGAGGAACGGTTTTCGCATTGTCCATGTTCATTAATTGTTATTTTCAATATTTTGGTTGCCTTGTTTTATGACTATTGCTAGTTGTTTGACACACATTTTTCATTGTTTTCCATAGTTGTAACGTTGAGCAAAGTAATGCAATGGCGAACTCGTTAGCTGAGGTTCACGATCTTACTCAACGGCACTTGTTTCGTATACGTGGCACCCCTACTCATTTTTATCTCAAGGTAACCAACTCATTTTCAGGTTACCCTGCTTCAAGCTTTTATTTTATTAATATATCAATCATTAATCTACTTTGAAATAACATCATTTGCTTTGAGAGATCTTTTTATTGCCAGTTGAGTCGTTTCAAAAGTCTCTGGTCGAGCCTGTTTATAATGTTTACCAATCATTTATTCCTCAACATTTCCTCAATACAAAATAAGACAGTGGATGAGATACATCAATATCCGGTTGGGGTTAAAGATATAGGATAAAACCAGAGACTTCTGAACTATGGAATACTCCGAAGTCCCTGAAAAATTATAATAATTTCCTACTTCTTATTTTCTAATTTCTTATAATAATAATAATCGTCGATATATTTGTTTTTGTTTGTTTGCTCTTGTGTTTGCCCCTCTCCAGAATCATTCACTCATATAACGTATAAAGTTAATTAGGAGAAGGAAGCAAATTTAAACATATTCAGCCCATGGGGTCTTTGGGCAGTGCAGGTGCAAACACCTATACTGCGACCTTGATTTATAGGTGTAATCCAAAGGACCGGTCTCCATGTCCAGCAGTGGAATTTGAACCCTTTACGTAAGGATCAGCTCCCACTCCTCGACTCTAGAACAAACACTGTAACCACTGCGACATGCGGCAAGTATAGATGTAAAAAGGGACGATAACGAACAGTACGTGATTGATCTAAAATAAAATCTTTTCAAATAATAAAACACGTATTACATAAATACATAACGACAAACGGGCAGACAAATCCGGATAAAGTGAGTTCTCAATGTCGCTCTGCTCTACAGGAAACACTTAAACAAACACAAAATATTTACCTATCAAATACCCTGAAAATATGGTTTTTAAACAAAAAGAGCGTATAATCATTTTATCATAAATGTCGTAAGAAATCATCAAAATTTGATTAAACTGTCATATAATATATGTTAAATAACAGCATTGAAAACAACTGTTTATTACTTATTGTTATTGTATATCGAATAAATAGAATATCTTCTAATTTGCTTTTAATTTACATGTAATTATATTTTAATGCTATTCCATTCAAACGCTTCCCCTTTTAATATAAGAGTACAAGTATGCTTTAGATTGGTTCAGGAATAAATCCCGGAAACTTTTAAAGAATTAATTAATGATAATAAGGGTATTAAAAGTTTCGAGGAATTCATAACTTCATTCTCTTGGGCATCATATTTCAAATGCAACAAATGTTGAAAAATATTATACAAACATCATTATTTTTGCAATTTGTTTGTCCTATAAGAACAGAAAAAGATGGAGTTTGTTCAACTGAACGTGAGTAAGTACTTGTGTTTTTTTTAATTGCTAACATTTTGAAATGAAGCTTCTTGTGTCTTCTTGAATTTTTTGTCTTTTTCCAAGTAGCTGAACAGTTCCAACACTTGAAGCAACTGTTTGACCACTATACTCTAATATCTATATATGGTGTTGTGCTCATCTTTCAAAACAAGTTTGGATAAAAAGAACCATTTAGAATATGTTCAATTTTTTGAAATATATTTTCTTTGAATCATCCAAGTATTTTCATCGATCGATATCTTTCAAAAACCCTAGCAATGCATGGGTTTTTTTCTTTTTTTGTTTATGAACATCTAATGGTACTGCGACTTTGAAGAAAATTTTTTTTTTAAAACTATCAGTAGTTAAGGTACGTTGATTATGTCCTTAAATGTAGTATTAAATTTTAATCTCTTTTTTTCATAGACCCATAAGATGTTGCACCGACTACAAACAAATCAAAGATAAATGCATTGGTATGTATTCTTTAAGAATAAATATGACCGACGGATACTGAATATTTTGCTTAATAAGAAGAAATGTGTAAAAATAAATAAAAATATCTGTAACTTTATATGGTATTCTTACTTGTAACGCTTTACAAAAGTACACCCCTGTCGGTCTAGCGGTGACATTCTTTTTATATTTAGTAACACTGACCCATGTAATGTTTACCATAAATTCATATCCTGCTTAGAAAGAGGTGCGATAAATTGGGTTCAAACTCTTTGAGGGAAAGGAAACATTCAATTAATATTTACAGCTAAACAGTTTTGTTCTTTAAGGACTAGAATGAGTTCAATGAAGAATGATTTTTTTAAAAAACTTTTCTTAGACAATGTTAGAGCAAATTGAGAATTATATAAATTGGTTTGACAGCAGTTTCCTTACATTGTCCTTTCAGCTTGCAATGGTAGTTTTGGAGTTCATTGTTCTCGAGACTGCCCTGTTGGTTATTGTGGTCATAAATGCTTAACAAAGTGTGATTGTGAGGACTGCAATAGTCATAACTGTGCATGTCCTGCTGGTAAGTTTATATATTTATTTCATCATACACTTGATTATATAGGAAAGATTACATAATCAGTACGTACTGGTCACAGATGACAAATAACAACATTGTCTTCGTTTGTAAGGCTCATTATATAACTTGTATTTTAGAAGAACATTGATTTAATTCTACAAGTGGTTATCGAACTTATACACATAGTTTCCTTTCTAAGAAATAAATTTTTCAAAATGATAAGTCAGTTTTGAATATTTTGAAAGTAAATTTCAATTACCACACGATTTTGGATTCTAAAATTTCATCAACTTCATAAAAATCCTTACAAACAAAGAAACATAGGGGGCTCCAGTAAATCTTCAATCAAGCCTTTTTATTTACTCCTCTCTAAAATATAGTGAAGGAGAAACTTCAAGAATACTGTGCAACAATATAAATATATTCGCTAAGTGATGCAATTCCGATGAGGATACTTAAAAATCCAAGGAACTTCTGGAAAATCTGAAATCACCAGATTTTACAAAAATTAACAGCTTAAAACTTTAAGACTTTTCAGCTTTATACAACCATTCCCCACGAAAATTAAAGTCCAGGCTTTTTGATTTCATTGACAGATGCTTTTTCAATCAAAAATGGGACTCGTAAAACTACTTACCTTTTTATTGGTAAATTGCAAAATTATTTTGTTAAAAAACCATTTTGATTGTAAATACAAGTTCTCTGAAGTTGACATCAAAAAGATGCTTGAGTTTCTAATTAACAATATCTATGTGTTTTTTGGAGGTCAGGTATTCCAACGATCTATTGGAAATCCCGTGGATACCAATTGCGCCCTGCTATTAGCAGTGTATTCATATGAAACAGAATTTGTCCAAAATCTTACACGTGAAAAGAAGAACACACTTGCTGTTGCCTTCAACACGACATTTAGATATATCGACGACGCATTGTCAGTAGACAAGGGATATTTAATTTTTGTGTCGATACAATATATCCCGGTGAGCTTGAAATAAAAGATACCATAGAGTCTAACACATCTGTTTCATATTTGGATATTTTACTAGAAGTGATATTAATGGTAATTTTATGATTAAATTGATGATTTTAACTTTTCAATCGTCAACTTCACTTACATATTCAATCGCCCCTGCTCTCAGATTTGTATTTTTGTGTATTTTATTATATAACGACCACTCTTTGCTTTTTTTTCTCTCAAAAGACTTAATATTACATTTGATTGTTTAATTATACTTATAATACTTTGTTTCAGATACGACATCAATTCGATCTTCTAAACAGGACATTTTACCTTTGCTGTTTGCAATACTTCTTCCCGTCTTTGGAATTTCTTTGACAATATTGGTATTTTTTATCTTCAAACACTATTGGTAATTGTTTTAAAATTCTGTCGGAATTTAGTTCTTTTTCATTGTTATTTGTAGCTCTATTGTAAGAGAACAGGTGAGCCTCTGCAATGTTAGATGTTCGTCGTGTGTAGAAACGCTATGGAGACTTCTCACAGTTTTAGTCAAATTTAAATAAGTATAAGTACATAAAAATGGATACCATGAACAGTTTTTAGAGTTCTTTCAGAACTCTATTTCTACAGGCTTGGTACAATTTCAGTAAGTATTCGTTCTCTATACCACAGTTTCGGATAAAGAAACGGGTTGCAAAGTTTAATAAATAGGTTAAGATCTCCTTCTTTCGTCTATTGTAAAGTAGGTATGACATTGAATTTGCAGTAATAATTATTAAATTCTTGCTCGCTGAGTTTTTTTTTTCTGAAGTGTATGTTTTTTTATCATTGACTCGCCAAAAATTTAGGGTATATCTGTAGATACATACAATAAATAAACTTAGTTACTAATAAGAATATATATCAACGATGACTAGTACAAATAATAAATTCAAACAGATACCTTCCATCTTATTTAAAGAGAACCTTAATTATGTTCCCCAAACGGAGTTTGGGAACATATTGATTTTACTCGGTTTCTTATTATTATTATTATTATTAAGGTCTTCCGTCTCCAACGGAAGACCTTCTTGTTATTCTTCGGTTTCTTTTTCCCTATTATTATTATTATTATTATTTTTCTTACCGATTTTGTGCACGCGATTTCTCGTAAACTACTGGGCCGATTCTCATGAAACTTTCACATCTGATAGGTACTGATCTGAACCTTATTGGAAATTTTTGTTGTTGACGTCGTCACTTCCGGTCGTGAGATATGGACAATTTCCTGATTTTAAAATGCAATTTTGTCTTGATTTAGTAGCAAAAACTGCTTAAGATATGAACTGAAGATTAATTGGAGATGATAGTTCATGACTTATAGCGTTGCAGAATCGCCTTGCCGTGCGTCGTCAGTACTTCCGGTCGATACCGGAAGCGAATTTAAAAATCGCAATTTTTCAACTTTTCTTTTTTGATATTTTTGTTTTAGAATTGAATAGAGACCCTTTTGCAGAAGCCAAATATGTAATTTGTTTGAAAATCAAAAAAGCCAATCTCGAGATATTTGCATTTGAAAACGCGAAGCGGCGATCTCAATGGCTAAATGGTTAGCGCGTTGGATTGTCACGCGGGCGACCCGGGTTCGATCCCCCGTGTGACCAAAAAATTTTATCATTTTTTCTGCTCGATTTTTCGATATTTTTAAATTTTAAACCAATTGGAACAATATATTATAAACTTTTCAGCATATCTTGCGTAATAAGGGGTCACAAGGGGCCAGAATATCACATCTTTGACGCTTTATATCTTAAAAAGGGGGAATATTTTGATAAGCAATATCGAACAAAAGATGGTCAGAATAATGTTCTAAACAATATACATACTTTGAATTTTTGTAAAACGGCCCCATTAAGGACTTGTAGGAGTGGCCCCTAAATATTTTCATTGAGCATATCTCCACAACGAAAAGAAATCTCTGAATAAGTGTTGAACAAAAAATCTTCAAAATCACAAGACATTTCATTTGGTATCAAGAAAATGGGGCTGACCCCTCAAATTAGGGGCTCATAGGGACTAAAAGTCTTTTATCAATAACTCTCTAACGATCTATATTTTGTTATACATTACTGAAGCAAAAGTATTTATCTTACCGATTTGCAAAAATATATGATGATATTTTAATAATGTTTTACGTAATAAGGGGTCACAAGGGGCCAGAATGTCAAATCTTTGACGCTTTATATCTCGAAAAGGGGGAATATTTTGATAAGCAATATTGAACAAAAGATGGTCAGAATAATATTCTAAACAATATGCATTGTGGCAACGCACTTTGAAAAAATTACGCACTTTGAAAAAATTTTTCAAAGTGCGTTAAAATTGGGACAAAATCAACGCACTTTGAAAAATTTTTTCAAAGTGCGTTAAATTTTGGACCAACTCAACGCACTTTGAAAAAATTTTTCAAAGTGCGTTAAAAGTCTACATCAATATATTTAACCATGGATACACTTAACGCACTTTGAAAAAAAATATCATATTTTAGTCATGGAAAGATTTTATTTATTATTTTCTTTCAAAAAACTAAGCCTAACCCTAACCTCAAAAATGAATTGATTTACTCCCGTCGAAAAGAGGAGAAGACGGGTATAAGATCCCTAAGTCCAAATCTTTATCTTTCCAATACATAGGTGTCGGTAACAAACGGGGGAGGGGAGCAATAAACCTAAAAAGGGTACGCTGCATTTTCAATGCTTATACGATGTATATATATTTTCAAAATAAGTGGGGGGGGGCCCCCCCCCCCCCATCCCCTCTCATGGCCCATCGCCCAGTCTCGAGGCCTATGCTATACTCAAAGCATTCATATAATTATGTATTTACCTAATTGGTATGACGTTGAAAACTTTCAATATTAAATGAGTTAATTAAAACAGATGAATACTAGAAATTTTGAAGTACAGTAAAACTTATGAGAGAGAAAGAATTTTCATAGCTTTGAACAAATCAAATTGGCCCCTTTTTATTATGATAGATGCTAAGTTACTTGAAGCTGTCCTCTGTTAGTGCCCCCTATACACCTGTACATCTACTTATCAAAGACTAGAGTAAAAAAAAGAAGAAACGAATTAATGAACTTAAATAATCGTCACTCTTTTTGTTCAAGACCCTTTTTTCCCTTTTATTTTATCCAAACCTTAAATATTTAAAACGTCAATATCTCAGGTCCTACAGTGACTTTATCATTAAAAAGTTATCAAACCAGGATCTATTATTTATCATACCGATTATTTAGAGGAACATTGACAATCTTTACATTTTTTTCAAAGTGCGTTAATATGGTCGATATTAACGCACTTTGAAAAAAAAATATTTTTTTCAAAGTGCGTTAGCTTGGTCCCAAATTTTAACGCACTTTGAAAAATTTTTTCAAAGTGCGTAATTTTTCAAAGTGCGTTGTAACAATGCATACTTTGAATTTTTGTAAAATGGCCCCATTAAGGACTTGTCGGAGTGGCCCCTAAATATTTGTATTTAGCATATCTCCACAACAAATATAAATCTCTGAATAAGTGTTGAACAAAAAATCTTCAAAATCACAAGACCTTTCATTTGATATCAAGAAAATGGGGTTGACCCCTCAAATTAGGGGCTCAGAGGGGCCAAAAGTCTTTTATCTATAACTCTCTATTGATCAATATTTTGTAATACATTACTGAAGCAAAAGTATTTATCTTAACGATTTGCAACAATATATGATACAATTTTGATCATATGTTACGTAATTAGAGGTCTGAAGGGGCCAGAATGTCAAATCTTTGACGCTTTATATCTCGAAAAGGGGGAATATTTTGATCAGCAATATTGAACAAAAGATGGTCAGAATAATATTCTAAACAATATGCATACTTTGAATTTTTGTAAAACGGCCCCATTAAGGACTTGTAGGAGTGGCCTCTAAATATTTTCATTGAGCATATCTCCACAACGAAAAGAAATTTCTGAATAAGT
>NW_026933901.1:0-58206 GCF_032062105.1 Saccostrea cuccullata
AATGTATCAATATTTTGATCACTAGTTTGTTTGCTGTTGTCTTTGGATAACAACAGATCTTTGGATACGCTTGGTCTATATTTTACACTATCTGACCGACTCCTATTGTTTGCCTTGTGATTTGTAATAGACGCACAGAAATCTTTCGATGCTTTTGTCTAAAATTATCTACAATATTACAAAGAACCATGTTTCAAATTAGCCTCCTTAAGGTATCAGTATCTAATTGACAACTACAGCATAATGAAGCTTTACCTTGATATGTGTTATTACAATTAAAAAATTAAGATAAAAAAGCCATACACTCTGAAGGATATTCTCACATTCCAAAATACATGTTATCTTTTTCGTATTTAAATTATTATTCTGTATGTGCTTGATTATGTATTTCGTTCAAGTAACATGATATCCCCCTTTCAATTTAAGTAACAAAGTCACCTATGTTTTGTATTTAACCTGCGTTTTCTGTTTTACCAAACAGGGTAATTTTGATATATTCACTACAAAAAAGGAATATAAATTCAAAACTTAATACGAAAGAAGACAGAGACTCCTACTAGTAGTTTAAACAATTTTCAAATACTAGTAAAATATTTTTTTTGTAAAAATGAAACATTTTCAGTAGGCATCTATTCATATGCAGTGGTATATCTCAGTGAAGGCTTATCAAGAGGACAAAGTCATAATATCATTACTTACGAATTAGTAGTCAGAAGTTTAACATGTTTAAGATACTTAAATTTATTATGTTTTTTTTAGATGAAGTCTTGGTTGAGGAAGCACAGAATCACCAAAATTGCACCTTTACTCACAGTGGTGTTTGGATGCATTGTAAGAAATACAGTGATGAATTCGGGCACATCACTTGTCAAATATTTCCAGTTGCACGCAAATGTCTTCAGTCAATCACATGAACTGTTTAAAAAGGGAAACACTTGCACTTTAATGCAACTATCAAGGGTACTTAACACAAACAAAAAAATTGATGCATGGTTTGATATATATATTTTGACTGATTTTTATTTGAAATGACATAAATAATAAATCCCTAAAATAAAAAGAAATCTTAGGATTTCCTTGATGCTTAGATATGAGACTTTGCTTTGCTTTCTATATAATTCCATACAAAATTTTGCACAAATTTTTAACATTATGACAAAATCGTATAAAATTCTCCCAAACTATTCGGTAAACATTCAGGTTACCAATGTAAATGTAAATCTATGTTAGTGTTATTTATCCTTAATACAGAGGTCAACGTCAACCATGAACTTGCAAATTCTTATCTCTTAGTCATGTTGTTTTGATGAATACCTTTTGAGTAAATTTATGGTAATTTATTATTTTCATGCTTCATAATTTGTACATGTTTTATTTGCACATTTTCCAATGATGATTAATAAAACATTTCAATGTCAGCTAATAATTTTTATTCATCGTCAAATTAAAACAAAACCGTAACTTTATTGTCTTAGCTACCATAAAAAATTGCAAATGTATATACATGTATATATTTAATATATATTTGCTAGCTGATCAACTGAACTTTGATTCATCTACACAAATATAACAAAAGCCTTGATTGATTCAATGACATAATTCTGTACATTTACATAGAAATATGGGAACATGCTATCCACCAGCAAATGGAGGCGTCTCCATATGAACGAAAAATTCTATCGAGAGGGACGTTAAACAACAAACAAACAAACAACGAGTCTTAGGCCACGGCAAATGCTCTCTTCTCACATGCAGAAGTTTTTGAATGAATTATACTTATGGGAACTTAAAAACAAGTCTAGTAAATTGACACAATAAAGACCCAAAGGAATTCCACAGTTTGTTGGAAAGACCTGGTTTTCAAAGACATAAATTCTGTCAACTCCAGTATTCTTTTCATATTAACTTAAGATTACTCTTATGTAGAAACAACGTGATTTTTAACATTGAAATTTATACTTATTATTTTTTCTTAAATATATCTATTGAAATATTTAAGAAAAGTAGAAATATTGTACATTTTAATCATGATTCATTAGATTTTGTATAAGCTTTTGGATCTTTTGAGAATCCACATCTGATTTACATCTCTTCTTGAACACGCTGTAGCACTTTGCATCTGAAATTTCTCCTTTACCTTGAAATGTTTAAGATGAATAGTGATGGGTCTCAAAATTTTTAAACACAATATAAATCTTGTGAAAAGGACATAAACACGAACAATTGGAAATTCCAGAGGTGGAATCAGGAGGAATAAGCTTCCCCTGTCGACCCGTCACACCCGCAGTGACCCCTATGTTTTGATCAGGTAGTCAGAACATTCTGTATTCAATTTCAGTATATAAAAAAAACACAAGATGTGTTTGTGAAACACATGCCCCAGTATGGCAACGTTTGGCGAAGGTTCAAGATTCCCAAATGCAAGTCAAAGTCCAAGGTAAAGGGATAAAAATGTTGTTATCCAAATTAAGGACTTCTGTCAATGGATATACCTGGTAAATATGAAAGCTCAACCGTTCAAAAGTTATAGTCAAGATTAATTAGGGCCCCACAAGGATTTGCGGGTGCCCTATAGTAATCACTCTGTCTGTCCGTCTGTCATTCTTCCATCCGAAAATTGTCTGTTTTTTTTCCTAATAACTTTTTTTTATGGTAACCCAATTAAGTTCAAATTTGGCATGGTAGTTCAGTGGGCAGAAAGACATATTTTGATGCTAAGTTTCTTTCTCTATGTCCTCTGGTTTGGAGCTGGTGTGGTGTGGTATATTCTTTAACTTTATATAAGAATGAATTGGCAAAGAGAGATAACTTCTGAAAATGTTCCCATTGTAAACTGAATACTGCAATAAGTCCCTTGGGATTAATTAGCTTTCCTCCTGAAGAAAATCCAAAGTATTATTTTTATCTGCCACAATGAGATAAAGTGCCACCTCTGCAAATGAAGTTTGTTTTAAATTGAAGTCAATTTGGAATGCTATGAACACTCCGAAATGTGGATTTAAGTATAAATGTTTATAGTTTATTTTTGTTGAAATACCCTACACAATGAGTTCTGATTTCATTGAATTCTAAAAACAAGAAGTAGATTAAAGAAGATATGTATTTTTTAATTTTATTTTTTTTTAATTTTGCTTTATGTAAATTCAACAATATTATTAATTTTTAAGGTAGTAGGATTAAAACCTCATTCTGTCATTACTGAAAAAGTGTATATTGTAAATTTAGAAGAAAATGATGAGAGAGAAATACAATTAATCCCTTGGGATTAATTATCTAGTCTGGTGCAGAAAATTTAGAAGGCTTATCTTTATCTGTCCCTTTAAGATTGATGAAAACCTTTGCAACTGCATGCTGTTTATTTTGAAGTTAAAGGTACTTGGACACAGATTTGAAGTTAATATTTTCTCATTTTTCCTGTATAATATCACAAATATATATTTTAATAGCATTTCACACAAAAATTAATTAAAAATCTTATTTCATTTAAAAGTTATTAAAACTTTAAATTTTTTGGCGGGTTTGATTGACACAACTGTCATCCTTGCACTTTCACAAATTTTAACTTTATTCTTAATCCTTAGGAAAAGTGGCAATCTTGTTGTGTATTAATGAGAAATATTAAAACTTAAATCAAGAAAAATAATTTTATTCAGAGTAGAAATGTTAGAAAGCAGATCTACGTCACAAGTATCGTCATTCCGTTGTGTACAGAGTTTTGCGAATCGATCACACTCGTGTTATGTACACAGGTTTTTATAAACATGTTATTGTTTGGTGTTTACGATTCATCGGGTGCGTTAAAAGGTCTGTTCACCACATCTGCACGGACTGACAATATTTTGTGTGTTTGTTTTGCTTTAGTACATGTCTACTCTGAATTTTCTGGATTGTAGTATTAATATTTTTCATTAATACACATCAGGATTGCCACTTTTCTTAAGAATTAAGAATAAAGTTAAAATTTGTGAAAGAGCAAGGATGTGTCAATCAAACCCGCCAAAAAAATTAAAGTTTTAATAACTTTTAAATGAAATAAGATTTTTAATTAATTTTTGTGAGAAATGCTATTAAAATATATAAGTCGTAATATTATAGAGAAAATATTAACTTCAAATCTGTGTCCAAGTACCTTTAAGGTCAAGCCTTCATGATATGTATTCATTGAAGGCTGGCATTTTATATAACACAAACTTCATTATTGTTTAAATATACATTATTGCTTAGTTGTTCTTTACTGCCTTATGTAAATACAAGGATATTATTTACAGGTTTTTGGATATTCAGGAATTATCTTGAAATTTTTAAGAATACAGTTGCTGTTTCTTATTCTTTATCTATTTTTGAATCATTCCATAAGCTGCACCCTTATAATTCTACCCCATGGCGGGGCCCTTGCTGACTGGTCAGTTTTCTAGTGTTTTTTAAAAGTGGGTCAAACTCCAATGTCAAGGTCAAAGGATAAAAATTAAGAGCACTGAGAAAGAACTTGTCAAAATAAAACACTTGCAAAATATAAAAGCCCTAGTACCAACTGTTATGGAAAAGATTTTTTTTCAAAAGAAGGCCAAACTCTAAGGTCGAGGTCAAAAGGTCGCAAGGATGTTCTTGTCACAAGGAATATACCTGTGAAATTTAAAAGCGCAAGTTTTAACTGTTCAAAAGTTATTGCCAAGTTTAGAGGTTTTTAGAAGTGGATAAAACTCTATGGTTAAGGCCAAAAAGTCAAAAAGTATTTACATCTATACGAGGGCCGTTCAAAAATTACGCGGACTTGTTGCACAGAAGAAATATTTGACGACATAATCGGGCAAAATTTCACAAATAATATAAAAGAATCTCTACTGATATGGTCTTCAAAATTTCATATCAAAATGTTGTAAATTGGTATTAATTTTGAGTGATTTTTCAGGACATACCATTAAGTCACGGCGCAGCAAAATCTTCGACGTCACAAGCATTGTAAAAAAATATGTGATTAAGCTTTCATTTTCTCAACATTTTCCCTTAAGTACCTGTTTAGTTTGAGTTACCATATCTACTCAACATCAAATACCATTTCTTGTCAAGCTTAAAATCTATTAAACAAGTAAAGAATATTCTTTTTTTTTTGTTTTAAAATCAAAAAACTACTTATGAGATATAGTGTGATATTGGTGACTCTCAATCACATTCTTTACAGTCCGGATAAAGTTAACTTTTCGTCTATAATCTTCTTCCCATCCTCCCGTATAGCCTTTTTACAGAGGTCTAACTGTCTAAAATTTCAATTTGCTATTTGTGGGCGAATGTCACGAGTAGCCTAGTTTACTACATGTTTTATTATGCATATTTTGGATCTGTAATGTTGTGAGAGAGAGGTAAAAGAACACGTCTGTCTAGTTTACTAACTATTTATTAAGTGACCATCAGATTGAACATATTCCCATGCATATGATAATGATTGACAACAGATGAAATTAGGGAGAGGAACTTTATCGTGAGAACTGATAATGTCAGAGAGCAGTGCTTGATTGAAAATAAACATTCTGATGCTGGCCTGATAATTGTTAATTACAGATTGACAGATTTAATTTAGAGTATAAACATTACATCCCTCCCTTTCTTTAATTGAAAGCATGTACATCGAAATAATTCTAATTACTGTGTACACTTATCAAAGTTCATGTGGGTTTCATTTTGAGAATTGTCAGTAATTTTCTAAATGTCCGTTCAACTTTGGTGTCTCTTTCCTCGGACTTTCTAAGACAACATATTCATGCATAATTACTAATGTTATGTACAAAATCACTATATAATTATGATTTGGGGATTATTATGCCCCATTACAAATCTTCGCACTGTGCACACACGTAATCTTTCAGATGCGCTGGTGGTCTGCGCTCGCGAGTTGACCGTCTAGGCTCCGGCTGTGCGGTAATTAATTCATCACTGGAATCGTCTGTTACCTCGGCTGACCTTTCGTGTTCGTTAATTTTCTTGAAGAAGGATGCGTTTCTGGTGACTTCTTTGTTATCATTCTTAGCGGTTATCATAGAGCCTTTTTGTTTAACTACTTCGTACGGCTCGGGACTGTATGGAGTTGATAGTTTGTCTTGTTTTTGTTGTTTTACAAGAACTTTGTCTCCCGGTTGCAGCTTATGATCTAGTGCTCCTCTTCTAATGTCTGCATATCTCTTCATTTTTTCTTTTTCTTTTTGATCTTTACGTGATATTTCCGTGTTTTTGGACGATGGAATAATCTCGGGAATTCTGGTTTTTAATTTTCTGCCTAGTAGTAATTCAGCGGGTGTTGCGCTTGTTGTTGCATGTGGCGTCGCTCTATAGTTGCGCAAAAAACAATATAACTTCTGTTTCCAGCTTCTGTGTTCGGCATGTGCGGCTCGAATCGCTTTTCCAATGGTCTTCATGAATCGTTCCGCTTCTCCATTAGCTTGTGGCCATAACGGTGTAATTTTCCTATGTTGAAATCCTAGATGTTTTGCAAACTCCTTGAAGAGTGATCCGTTGAACGGAGGTCCATTGTCGGTTTTGACTACATCAGGAATTCCAAATAAGGCGAAAACGTTATCTAGTTTCGGTATCACTGCCTTTGCTGTTAATCTTGATAAGATTTCGACTACAGGGTACCTTGAATAATCATCAACAACGACCATTAAGTAGGATCCAGATGGAAATGGTCCACAGAAATCCATGCTGACCTCAGACCACGGTCATTTGGGTAGGGGTGACATCTTCAATGGTGTGTACTTTTGTCCTGGTACTGATGCTTGACACGGAACGCATCCTTTACAAAATTCTTCTACTTGCTTATCTATGTTGACAAACCATACCTTTTCTCTGAGTAGCTGTTTAGTACGGACTATCCCCTGATGACCTTCATGCGCTAATTTGATCACTGTTTGTTGTAATGATCTCGGAATGACCAACCTGTTTTCGATGAGTAACACGCAGTGGTTTCCGTCTCGGTGCAAAGTTAGTTCATTTTGCCTTCGTCTAAAAGTTTCAAATGTTTTATCGAGGTCTTTAGATTCTGGAATCTTTTCCTCGGAAATGATTGCTTCAATTACTTGTTGAAGGATAGGATCTTTTTGGGTTTCATCACTGATTTCGGCTAAGGTCAAAGTTTTTGGTACGGCATTCTCTGTTACGTAATTAACGTATTCCTCGGCGATATCTGACAGACTGTTTATCTTTGTTGACTTAGACGGATGTCTGGACATGTAATCTGCTGCATTTGTTTTCCCTGGACGGTACTGTAGCCTGAAATGATACGGTTGCAGTTTTAATCGCCATCTCTCTATTCTCGTGGGAGGCTTTGAGTGTGGATTATTAAAAATCGCTTCCAATGGCTTGTGGTCGCTAATGACTTTGAAATCTTGTCCAAACAGATACAGATTAAAATGTTCACATCCCCAAACAACTGCCAGTGCCTCGCGCTCAGTTTGTGAGTATCGAGTTTCCACATCATTTAACGCACGACTTCCGTACGATATGACTTTGCCTTCTTGTGTTAATAACGCACCAAGTCCTACGGGACTTGCATCAACAATCATTGTTGTTTCTTTTGACGGATCAAAATATGCCATAACTTTGTCACTTGTAAGCTCATGTTTCAACATGTCGAATGCTTTTTGTTGATTAGGTTGCCACTCAAACTTCACATTTTGCTTGGTTAGCTCTCGTAATGGCGCAGTAATTGTTGAATAGTTCGGAATAAATCTTCCTACATAGTTTGTCATGCCTAAGAAGCTTCTGACTTCACTTGCATTTGACGGTATCTCAGAATTCTTTATCGCATCCACTTTTCTCGGGTCTGCGGAAATTCCCTCTGAACTGAATACATATCCATAGAATTCAATTTGCGTTTTGTTGAATTCACATTTTTCTTTGTTTAATGTGAGCTGTTTTTCTTCTAGTCGTTTAAATACTGCCTCGAGATTTCTGTCATGCTCCTCGCAATTTTGTCCAAACACTATGATGTCATCACTTATGTTTCGAACTCCTTGTAAACCTTCAAGCGCTGTACTAAGCGAGTTCTGGAATACTTCTGCTGCTGAAGAAATTCCAAAGCTTATTCGTTTATATCGACGTAATCCAACATGGGTTGAGAACGTTGTGATGTTCCGAGAATCTGGGTGTAATTCCAGCTGATGATACCCAGCATTCAGGTCGAGTTTGGAAAATACTTTGGATCCATTGAGATCAAGAATCATGTCATCAATGGTTGGCGTGACATGGCGTTCACGTTGTATTGCTGTGTTGGCTTTTCTCATATCCACACACAGTCTAATTTCTCCAGGTTTCTTAGGTTTAGGAGCTACGACGATCGGAGAGACCCATGGTGTGGGACCATTAACCTTTTCAATGATGTCGAGTTTCTCTAATTTCTCGAGTTCTTTTTCAACTTGTTTCCGGACATGGAATGGAATTCTTCTGTGTGGCTGAGAAACAGGTTTTACAGATTCGTCGACGTGGAGTTTAACTTGTTTCTGTTTAAGTTTTCCGATTCCATTGAACACTTTCGGGTACTTTTGACACAAAATTTCAATTTTGTCATCACTAAGAGATGCTATTTTCTGCACAATCTGCAGTTGAACACTTGTATCGTATCCAAGTAAAGAACCAGAGTTCCCTTTGACAACATAGACGTCCGCAATCTCAATTTTGTTTTTGTTTTCGATTGTTGCTTGGAATTTTCCCATAATATCAAGGGTAGTTTTAGAACCATACGCGAACACACGGGTATCAGCCTTCCGCAATTTCACTTTGTTTTCAAGTTTCTTGAATGTACATTCGTCTACAACGTTGATGCTTGAGCCTGTGTCGACTAGAACATTTACGGGTATCCCGTTGATTTCAACTTTTATACGCGGTTGTCTCCTGGTAATGGAATTAATTTGATCCAAACCAAAGAGGTATTCGCAAGATTCTGAATCAGAGTCGCTATTACATGCCTCTAGCTGTTTCACAGATTTGGGTTTACGATTCATTGATTTGCTCTTTGATCTGCAGACGGATGCAAAATGGCCTATCTTGTGACATGCGTTACATGTCTTACCTTTTGCCGGACACGGTCCTTTCAGATGGGGAAACTGTCCACCACAGTTGAAACATTTCTCCTTTGAGGGTGTGTCCGTCCGATCCCTGGTACCACGTTTTCTTTCCAGGAACTTGGGTACATTCCGACGTTTTCTCATTGCATGTACTTCCTCGGCACTTTTGTCGGTTTTCTCGATTTCGCTTGCTTGTTTATCCGATAGTTCTAGTGATCTTGCTAGCTTAAGTAGATCTTCTAGGTTTATGTCGTCCCTCAGTGCTCGTCTTCTTAGTCTTGTTGAGCTGCATCCTTGTATTATCTGTGATTTCACTTCTTTGTCATTGTTGTTGAATTCACAAGTTAACGACAATTGTCTAAGCTTGGTGTGGAAAGTGTCTATTGTTTCTCCGGGTTCTTGTTTGGCCTGCCTGAATTTGTACACTTCAAATTCAGTGTTCTTCTTTGGGGCGAAGTATTCAGTCAACCTGGCTACCGCCGTGTCGTAATCATCACCTGTGTTAGGTAATGTCTCAAAAATCTCATTTACCTCCTCTCCAGCATAGTGGAGTAACAGAGCTCTCTGTCTGGCTTTGTCGTTCTTTACTCCCATCGCAAGAATGAGATTGTCCAGTCTCAACTTCCATTTCTTCCAGCGTATGTCCGTTGCATTCTCATGCACAGAAAATGGTGGAAAGTTTGGTAATGCCGACATTTTGGATAAACTTTTGCTACAAGTGTACTACACAGTAGAACTAGTATATATCCAAAAGATTACTCACAGAATCCTCGTCGCCATTGTAATGTTGTGAGAGAGAGGTAAAAGAACACGTCTGTCTAGTTTACTAACTATTTATTAAGTGACCATCAGATTGAACATATTCCCATGCATATGATAATGATTGACAACAGATGAAATTAGGGAGAGGAACTTTATCGTGAGAACTGATAATGTCAGAGAGCAGTGCTTGATTGAAAATAAACATTCTGATGCTGGCCTGATAATTGTTAATTACAGATTGACAGATTTAATTTAGAGTATAAACATTACAGGATCTATGTTGCCGATATCTCGAGCATTACACATATTTTAACAAAAGTGTGGTGCACCGTCAATTCAGGAAACGTCATTTTCACAGTCGTTTTCACGGGAATCGCATCAGAGAAAAATTACTATATTTCTGTTAGTACTTTAAATATTACGTCCGAAATCTAAATACATAATAATAGACACAAATGTAAATATATGTAATAAGGTATCATTTTAAAACATCTATCGGGCTATAAATACGGGTTGGTACATGTACGAGATTAAATTCATCGTAAAGCCCTCGCTTTATGGAATTTAATCTCGTGACTAACCCGTATTTATATCCCGATAGATGTTTTAAAATGATACCTTATTTCTTAAATATAGATCTTGTCACAATAAATACACATGAAATTTGATGGCCCTATCTCCAAATGTTTAAAAATTATGGGCAAGATTGGCAATTTTTTAAAAACAAAAGTGGGTCAAACTTCAAGGTCAAAATTATTGTACCATAAAGAAGGTCTTGTCACAAAAAATACACAAAAGTCATGTGAAATATGGAAGCCATAGCTTCAACAATTTACACAATTGCTACACAATGTAGCTTTCGGTTGATATGTATACTATTACAAATCAAAAATCAATGAAAATGAACAAAATGCGACTTACTGTGGAGAATATTCTTACATTCCAAAATACATGTTTTCATTTTCGTTTTTTAATTTTTTCTGTATTTATTTTGTCCAAAGAAACTTTTCAAGATATTTTTATATGTAAGGTTATGCATAGATATATTTTGGGGTGAAAATTCATGCATTGATGTATTTTTGGGTGAAAAATTACCAACTGTTTCATATTTTAATCCTTGACCAATGACCTTTGAATTCACCATTTATTGCGTCATTACCCAGTTTTAAATCTATTCAAGGTATTTTCATTAAACGTCATAAATTAAAACGAATTTTCATGTTGCAGTAACATTGAACCCTGAGCGGAGCATTAACGTCTTGTGTATGGAATGCCAAATTAACATATAATCAAATATTTGAACCTGTCTTCAAATAATTGAACTTCTTTCTAAATGAATTGAGAGTAAATGATTGTACCTATCTCTGAATAATTAATCCTAGGTTCAAATAAATTACACCAATCTTTAATGGATTTGAATTACACCTATTTTCAATTCATTTGAAGATAGGTAAATTGACCTAAAAAGAGGTACAAATGATTTGAAAATAGGTGCAACTGATTTGAATATATGCACAATTCAAATTTACCTAAGTTTAATTCTCTTTTATTATTGAAAATAATGAAAGTTCCCTTTAACAGTAACTTGAACATAAAGGGAACTGCACAAGGCATTCTTATGGAGAGTGGTTGTTGTTGTCCGTATCTTTATAATTAAAGATAAGTTCAATTAAAATAGGACACTTATCTGGAAATCAATAATTTACCTTTATGTAATTCAAGATATTTGTACCCATCTTCAAATCAATATCGTCCCTATCTTCCAATCAACTGTACCTACAAATGTATCTTCATATGAAATAAAGATAGGTATATATAATCCAATTAAACCAATCTCTAATTTATTTTAAAAAAGGTATAATTAATGTTAAGATAGGTACAACTGATGTTAAGATAAGTGCAATTAGGCCTAATTTAAGATAGGTTTACGAGGCAGTCCACCGAAAAACCAGGCAGTACTGTATTGATGGGCGACACATCGAATGTAACGAATATTTGATATCAAATATTTACATTTCCAATGTCTTTGTCCGAGATAAAATTACAAGTAGTGGATGTACTTTATTTCCTCATCAATGTACTGGTTCATTGATAGGCGCGGTAAAAAAAAATCACGTGATGGGCGGGACAAATAGAGACAAGAAGCGGGGCTTGTAGCAATTCATTAATTGATAACAATATCTATGTAGTCCACATGGAATAATGTAATTGAGATTTGTTTAAAAATTGCTTATTTAGAAAAATATTCTTTTGTTTCGAATTCCTCTAAATATAAACCATTGAATTTAGGTCAGAAACAAAGAACTGTAATTTCCAATACATTTTTAATAGGACTATAATTCACACTGAACTAAATGTAGAAATATTTCATATTTCTGTTTCAAAAATAAAATCCGTGGGAAAAACACTTTTGACAGTAGTTTTCTGGCAAAATATATAGACTTTTTTTGCGATGCAAGAGTTAAAAATATTTGAATATATGTTAATTTGGCATTCCATACATGTAGACATAGCTAGGTTATTTTTCGTAGTGTATGCCCAAGGCCAGCGCATTTGTTTACCTTTGACTTTATGAAATTTACAGTAGTTCAAGTTTGTGTCAACAACTATCCGGATCCTGTTTAAAATTGCATGCAAAAATAATGGAATTCATTGATGAATCGACAAGTGATCAATTTCCCGAGAAACCAGGAACAACGGATATTGCTCTTATCATAGAGGGGAAAAAGATGTACACTGTAAAATCAATTCTTTCCCTTGCTTCCCCTGTCTTCAAAACAATGTTTTCATCAAATTTTAAAGAAAAAAATGTAATGGAAATTGAACTGCCAGGAAAAACGTACAGAGACTTCGAAAATTTTTTGATGTGCCTGTCCCCAAATAAATGCTTGGATTTTAATGGTATGTATTCCAAGATTATTTTTAAAGGCAAACGACCGAATCAGTTTGAAATATGTAGATATTAAACACAATACAATTATTCATGTATGCAATAATTAAATGGAAGGAATTTGAGGGGAAAAATCTTTTCAGAAGATGCATTTTGCTTTCGGTTCAACACAAATCGTTTTCTTGTGTATGGAATCCGGATAGGGCAATTAGTTCACTTTCTCATCATCGAGCATCGACTAAAGGGTTGATGGCGCGATAATGCGATGGTGCGATTACGAGATGAAGCGATGCATGACGATGAAACGATGATGCGATAGCGCAACATTGCGACGATGGTGCAATGACACGAAAGATACATCCCGTCATTGAACCATTACATCATCGTCATCGCACTATCTCGTCATTGCTAATCGCAACGTCGTATCATCGCGCTATCGCTTCATCGTGTCGTCGCATCATCGATACGTCATTGCATTGTCGCATCATCGCCATTGCACCATCTCTTCCCTATCATGTCATCGCACTATCGACCAAAAACTCGATGGTGTGATGAAGGGATAGTGAACTACGTGGTCCTATCAAGATTCCGTACTCGTGTGATATTAAGATCTTACATGTATTACAGCTTTTCTGGTCAGGTAATTGGTTGGTTATTCAGAAGAAGACTTTTCCTATACTTTTCATTGTAAAGCATTGATTTCCTATTGTGGCTTTTGTGTCGCTTCAGCTTTTCTGACCCAGTGGTTCTTGAGAAGATTTGTTAACGACATCACCCTCTTTTTGCATCTTCTTGATTCTTTATTATGTTCCCTTTGAAGGAAACTTTGCCCTTCAATTTAACAATTTATAATTTCCTTCACCCAGAGATGCTTTGTACCAATATTGAGAAAATATTGAAAATGTGAAGAGAAGGACGGACGGACAAACACCTAGACGGATGGACGCCGAACACCAGGTGATCGGAAAATCTCACTTGAGCTTTGAGCTCAAGTGAGCTAATTATACATATACATGCTTTCACTTATATAAAAGATAAAGAAACAGCGAAAATCTAATACATGTAATTATATATATATAGGAATTACACATGTCACGCCAGGTTCAACAATTACACTTATTTTCTGTAACAGGTATGTATAGTTCAATATACGTTTATTGTATATTTGATTTGTAACATACATTTCAGATGATGTAATTGGGAATTTACTTCCCTTAGCCCAAGAATATCAAGTGGACTCCATTATCAACAAGTGTGAAAATTGGCTTCTAAAAGAGATTGAACTTACAGAAGCCAGAGGTTATAAAGGTGATTTGAAAATGAGGGTAGCGTTTTTATTAAAATATTTTTATAACAGTGGAATATACAGTATGTCAAGAGTACGCCAAAGGACTAGGACATGTCTAGTAAAATTCAAACTGTCTACGTACAGATCAGTAGGGACATCTTATGAAAGACTCTCTGATAAGGATAAAGCAGAACTGTTTGAAGCCAGAATTGAGAAACTTGATTCTTTACATGGATATGGATGTCAGTGTAAATACAGAGACGAATATTTTTTATAGCTGTACGATTTCGCCTTAATATCGGATGATGGATATGTATACCCTGTACTACTAACATTGGACGTGCATGTAGTTTTAAAGAGGAACATAGTGGGACGCACGAACTCTTTTTCAAAACAAAATATTTCACTTTTATTTTGGTACAAAAATGTTCATTGAAAAACTATTTCTCCATTCTGCTTTTTGTTGTTGTATGCTTTTTGAAATTATTTTGACATCACAGATAGCTAGCTGCTTTTTCAATAAAAATGGAACTTGTTTATTAAGTAAACTTTTCACTGGTAATTAAAATGATTTGCAAAATTATTTTCTTAAAAATATTCTAATTTTACACACAAGTGCTCCGAAGTCAATATTTAAAAAGATTTGAGTTTCTGATTGACAATATATTTGCATTTTATAAAATAATTTTTTTTATTTATTTGTTTACTATTTGGGGGGGGGGGGTGTTAGATCAAGTCTTTCAACAATCTGTCGGAATTTCCATGGGAATTTTTTCTGCCCTATATTATAAGCTGACTAATTTAACTATTCAAATAAATAAAAATTAATTTAAAAAGATATCAAAGTTTCAGAAATTATTCTAAAACTTTTACATGAATGTTGAAGTCCCTTGCTTTGGCCTCCAATTCAACATTTAGATGTTTATTGACGACGGTTTATCAATTAACAGTTATATTAATTTTCATTCCAACATTGATTTGATATCTCGGACTCCCTATGAAGTCAATAGGAAAGAAAGCACAGACTCTGTTACATCAAGTTGTTTTCTATTTGGATATACTAAGAAAAAGACGTTAATGATAACCTTATAACGAAACCTTTTGATACAGCAATATATTGTAACAGATACAATTATTTGCCCCTGCAGCTGGGGATTGAAAAAATGCTAGTCCAGTGCTCTACCAACTGAGCTAAATGGTTAACCAACCATCTTCGCTAGCCAAGGGTTTCTGATACGCTACTCTCATCATGAACAACGTATCAGAAACCCTTGACAAGCATTGTACATGTACGAAGAATCCCGTGTATCTTACACCACATTTGTCCACTCCAGAGAATGAAATGTCCTCATCTCTTAACAAAGTTTTGTGGGTGATTACTCTCAAAACCTTCAGAGAATAGTTGGGTCCCAACGTGGGCGTTAAATGTAACAGAGGCATTTATTTGCTTCTGCTACACTGAATAAAAAATTAAAACTAGTGAAAGTCACAAAGAAGACTAGTAAATTTACTTTCAATACATCACTACATGCACTTTAAATGTAGTTTTACTAGTATTGGATATATTTACTAGATAACATTAGTAAATCTAGAATTTATAAGTAGCTTACACTGGGTATCTAAGTATCTTGACGACCTCCACTCCACTTCTCATTTAAGCTAGTAAACAGAATAATTACTAATCACGACGAACAGGGATTACCTGATCTTAGATGAACACAGTATGTATTTAAAGTCAAACATAAAAAGATATTTTATTTCTAATTACACATGTATCCAAACGTATGAAATATCTGCATCAATTTTGATTTGATATCTGTAGCTTACATTGTTATAATGAATTCCTTCCATGATATGTCATATTTTCAGTTATCAGTTATAAACTACTCAATAAAAACAAGATATATCTTGTCAGCGTACTTACCCTCCTTCGTAGAGGCGATTATACTTCAAATATGTTTTCACTCACTAGTAAATTAATAAAAAGGACCAGATAAAAGGAGAATATAAATACTCTATGCGCTTTGTGTACATGGGCTTTTCTGTTTTGTTACTTAAACTTTGTTCAAATAAAAAAAGTTAAATAACAAAACTCTAATGATGGCAAAATAAATGATTAGCGACGGACTTGGTTTGTGGATCGGTTGGAGACACAACATAAATTTATTGATAGTTTAGTAGGGCTTAAGACACGTTACAATTTTTTACAGTAACCAGAGAAACATAAATTCATTTTTTAATAATTTTTTGATAGTTAAGTTTCTTGTAAACTTGGGAGATCATGTAATTATTATATAGTGCTTTTCTATTTACATTTACCTCGTGAAGCAAGGTACCTATTTGCAAATGACGATGATTTTAAAGCCGTGCAGAAGACAAAACTTTCAGCTCTCCGCTGGCAAGTGGTAGTGTCTCTATATGAGTTTAATAAAATTTCAAGAGGGGCATTAAACAACCAAAAAAAAATTTAATTAAGGTTTCTAAATGTTTAAAATTTTACCCTTATAAGTTGAATTGACACTGACACAATGAAATGGTAAACAATAGTCTGAACCATTACAACGTCTCATAAATGTTTCATTATACCCGATCAGATTTTAAATTTTATCTGAATGCTTAATTGGTATGTTTAATGCAGGGTAAGAGTTAAAAATAATTATGAATCTAACGATACCAACTCCAAGATGGGCCTTTAAATTTTGTTAATCAGTCTAAAGTTAAATTATAAAGCTATCTTAAACGCACCAAGGCGAAGAGTACAGACAATTAAATTTTAAAATTGCGTGAGAAGACAATATCAACTATTGCATTATTGCTTTATCCCAAGTTTAACCAAAGTACAAGTTTAAGTTAATTTGCTAATTTGTGCAAAAAGATGGAAAAATCAGAAGAACCAGAGGATATTAAAACGGAAGCCAAGGATCTTTTCCGTGAAGAACCTGGAGTAACCGATGTAGCTCTTGTTGTAGAGGGAAGAAAGATGTACACTATCAAAGCAATTCTTGCTTTAGCGTCTCCCGTCTTTAAATCTATGTTTTCTTCGGATTTCAAAGAAAAATATGCAGCTGAAATTGAATTACCCGGAAAAAAAGTTGAAGCTTTCAAAAAATTTCTGATGTGTTTGTCCCCAAATGAATACTTGGAATTGAAAGGTATGTATATGTGTTAAATATTCAGGAATGCGGACTATTTTCGGACTATTTTCAAATCTCTACTTGTCTCCGCAAAAAACTCATTAATTACGGAATTACTGTCTAGTTGTTTGGTTTTATGCAAATTATTTAAAAGTAGTCCCCGTCATGACGAGGGGAGGATGGCGCTTTTGATCAGACTGGGCTTTATGATGGTATCAAACAGTTTGCTCGCATGATAATTTGCATATACGCCGAAATGCATAAAATAACGAAGTGAGCATACCAAAGAGATTTTTTTTCTGATCCAATAATTGATACAAAATGAAATAATTTCATTACTTTTATCTAAAGTTAGAAGTATAAGTTTATGCACTTCTTCGTGTATAAGTTGTACACAGTAGGTAGAAAGAAGACAAGTCTTTAAGGCGATAAGCAAATGCCTTTATAAAGATATATAAAATGTGTTTTTTCTTATTGAATTTTTTTCTTCGGAAAAAAATGAAATATATATTAACAAGATGCTGTCATTTATAAGACAGTACTACCCACATTTAGATTTTTACCTGGTAAAGCTGAACACGATTTGTAAAAGGAATGTATCCGCTATATCCGATCGGAATCTCTCTATTTCTGCGGACCCTATATGAAGCGACTGACTTAATCACCGTTCATTGTAATTAGTCGTTACTGGTGTAGACGGGTGTATGCTATACAGCACTCAGTAGCAACAAAAAAATAACTGTGTACTTCTTATGCAGGGGAGCAAGATTACTTACAACAGTTGCACAGGTCAGTGCAGTATACAAACACAAATACACGTAACTGCAATAAAATTTAAACAATGGTAATGCAAGATAACCAGCACTAGCACGGATCGCCATTCCTCACAGACAGTAAAGCAGTCAGGTGTAACGAATGCAAAGATTATACCCCGGTGCTAAATAGTAGACAGTAATATTGAAAATGGCGTTAGCCTATAAATGAATCGTGTTCAGCTTTGAATCAATTATATAGTTTTCATATGACGTATTTTTTCCCGAGTTATATCCCTTTGCCGCCATCTTGGTATTCAACCTGATAATTTTTAGCTCTACTGGTCGGAGACCAGAAGAGCTTATGCGATAGTAATGCGTCCGTTGTCCGTCCGTCTGTCTGTCTGTCTGTCTGTAAACAATTTTTTTTTAAATGTTACTCCTCCTACAGTTTTGGTCTGATTCCAATATAACTTGGCGCACAAAGAATACAATAAGATACATAATTCTGTGTATCGGTTTTTGATTTGGATGAACGGTGTTGCCGTGGTTACTATAAATAGAAATTTCTGTGAATTACTTTTAAAATGCTACTCCTCTTACAGTTTTGGTCTCATTTCAGTATAACTTGGCACACAAATAGACTACACTAATATACATAATTCTGTATATCAATTTTTGATTTGGATGAATGGTGTTGCCCTGGTTTCTATAAATAGAAATTTCTGTGAAATACTTTTAAAATGCTACTCCTCCTACAGTTTTGGTCTGATTTCAATATAACTTGGCACACAAGTAGACTGCACAAAGATATATAATTCTGTGTATTGATTTTTGATCGATGAACGATGTTGCCCTGGATACTATTAAAATAAAAATTTCTGTGAAATACTCTCAAAATGCTACAAATACAGTTTTACTCTGATTATAATTTAATTTTACGTGCAAGTAGACTACACTGAGATACATAATTATCAGTTTTGTGTTTTTGATTTTGATGATTAATGTTGCTATGTTAACTAAAATTCAAAATTCAGTAAAGTTTTATTAAAAGCTAGTTCTACAGTGTTGTAGTCTTACTGCAATCTTGCCACAAAAAGAGGCTTAATCAAGGATCATATTCTATTTATTGCTTTTGTAAAGTTTTAAGTCCCAACTGCTACTTTTCTCCCTTATTATAAGTACAAACCAGTAGAGTTACAGTCTCGACAGAGACTTCTGGTTCCTATTTGTCTTACTCACCAAATTTAAGTGGGTGTAGCAGAAATTTTGGGGGTAAAATCTTAATGGAATAAATATTATGAAACAAAAGAGGCTTTAAAAATGTATTATTTTTCAGAAAAAACAATGCCTCCTACTCCACAATGGCCAGTACAAAAAATTAAAGTTGGTTGAATAATGAAGGAATTTGAGCATGTTGACCTCCAATATGGCGGTCAACAGGAAATAACTATTGCGAATTTGTGCTAAACGAAACCTATTTATAAGTTGGTAACTTGGGGGGATGATAAACGTAAAAAGAGTTCAGGGAACCAGATTTTTGTATTGTAAGACATCTTTTTGATCCCTGGTTGTCCATTAGGTTGACATTCTAAAACATTATTACACATATATAACCTATTCTCAATCATATTAATACGCTATAAATAGCGTATGCTGAATAAAATTTTGCTCCTTGTTTGTGACGTCACAATGTGAAAATCACGTCCCTATGTAGGTCACTTGTGACGAAAACTGGTTGTCTCAGTCGTACTCGTTCAACAAAAGACTGTACAATTTATTGCATATCTTAGGAACCCCTTTGCCGAAACATATAATAATTTGTACACAGTCTATAAAGACAAATGACTTACTATAAATTTAATCAATGATTGGATTGATCGTTTTAGTGAAGGAAGGTATATAGTTAAAATGATACATGTCATGTTGCTCAGTGAAAGCAAGTTTGAAAAGATCCTTGTTTTTAATTAAGCAATTTGCTATCAAAGACCTTCAATTAACACTTTGAAAAATAGTTGAATATTTGAACAATAATATAATTATTAAATACTTAAGATATCGTTTACTTTAGATTTTAAACATATTAGATATGATAAAAAGGAGGCAACCATTCTCTGTTCACCTTGAATAAAACGTCTCTCCCGATACAGAAGATTTGTGTTTTAATGGTCGCCATGCTTATTTTTGGAAAGGACATTCTTATCTACCCATTCTGTTGTCAAGATTTGATCATTTCTGACAAATGAATTGTTCTTGTTATGAAAATTAACTTACATGGAAAGAAATATAACACTCAGTAAAATCTTTCAGCTTTTGTGACAGAAGGCTACGGAGTGGGTCACGTGACCGCCAATATCACGTGATTCGCACATGCGCAGTACGGTGGCTGATGTGCATTAAAATCGGAGAGGACCAATTTAAAATATAATCAACACTGAAACCAGGTTTCTTTTATGAAAGTTATTCAACTAGTTCGCGAACTTTTTGATCACCCCTCGTACAAACGTTTTCAAGATAAGCTTAATTTTTGTCTCTAGAAATATTTTTATCTACAAAAAATAATATATTTTTAACTGAATAAATCGATGACCTAGCATCGCTTTAGATAACTCAAGCCCCTCTAGGGCTTGAGTAAAAATTGAATAAAAATTGAATAGGCTACTGTCAAAAGAAAAATATATATTCCATATTTATAGGACAAGAACCCATGGGCCACATCGCTCACCTGAACACATTAGCTTGGAAAAAGCAAAAATCAGTTCAGAATGTATAGGGGCCAAAATTCCCCCGGAGGCATGATTTGAATACACTACACATACTAAGGGTACTTCAAAATTTTCTTGACTAACCATAGCATTAGGAGATTTTTTCCCAGATTTATTCTATTTTGATCTTTAAGTTATGTTGTGGCCCATCTTTCCCAAATTGACATTAATTTAACAACAATGAAACTACACCACCCGGAAATCCTTCCATATGTTAGCTGCAGAACTGTAGCGTTGTGGTTTTATATATTAGTCTTTGAGCGACGGTAACCGACGGTAAAAACCGACATATCAGGACCTTGCACATCTTCAAGACACTACCAAACATATTGCAATAGAAAAGTTAGATTCTACAAAAACTGTATTACATGTAGGACTTTAGGGAACGGGGTTTTTACTAAACGTTTTTTTTTTATCAAACTTGGCATTTACACCAAAGTTAATTAAGTCATTTATAGTATAAAATTGAAGAGTTTCGCTATTATAGTTTTCACGCAATAAAACCATACTTGGACCCTTAATTAATTGCATTTACGGTAAATGCCAGTTATCGAAGAAGAATAGTCTAAGCGCGATACAGTAAACTTTAATTTACAATAGTAAATTGTAGTACCAAAGTAAAAACTTTGGAACTTTGATTTACTAAAGTTAAAACTTTTGAACTTTGATTTACTGAAGTATTTTATGGCGAAAAATTTGGAACTTTGATTTACTATAGTGCAAAACTTTGGAACTTTGATTTACTGTAGTAAAAACTTTGGAACGTTGATGTTATTATGATCTTGATTTCCATTCATTATGGTCCTTGGGAGTAATGAGTGGACATTCATCCAATTAAAGATAAATTAATGAGTTTGGTGTGGGAAGTTGTTAAGGCATCTCTTATCAAGCAGTGTTATCTATATCTCCAGAGAATTTGGCACAAGAATTAAAGATCTCTCTTCTGTAATTCTCTTATTTGTAATTTATTGTCTGTCAAAGCACTTAATAACTACATTTTCCAAATGAATTTCATATTTAAGATTAATTTGATTTTGTATGATATGATTTTTTTAAACAATCAGTTTGCAAAGTGTCATGACAAGCAACTGCAATTTATTTTTTCAATCAAATAAAAAATATTGTAATGGAATTACAATGTAATAGTATTGATGTTTATTTGGTTGCACCTTCGTTTCATTTATTAAAAAATATAATTAACGCGCGAAGTAAGGAGGTGATCCTTACATCGCTAGTTCGAATCCCACTGTGGGACGTGGAGAGCGGTCTTTCGGATGAGACCGTGTAAACCAAGGTCCCGTGTCGCAGTAGGTGCTGGCACGGAAAAAGATCCCTCCTTGCTCAATGACCTTGAGAGCCGAGTTTAGGACAAAATTTACAGCTTTCCAACGGCAAGTGGTGGCGTCTCCAAATGAGTGAAAAGTTCTCGAGAGGAACATTAAAACAATACATAATCTATATTATTAAAGAGCGGGTATATTGTTGTTACCCTGGTCAGTCCCTCGGTTACATTAATAATTTTTCTTCTTCATCAATCTCCTCAATTACTTTAGGCAGTAACCAATTAATCTTTTAGAATTTAAAATTAAGGTGGTGTCCTGAAGCTGTTCAATATGGTTTCGGAAATTACAATCGTACCCTACCCTGGGGGTTAATGTGGAACAAAAATAACATCGAAAACCTTATTTCCAGTCTATTCTTTCATTTTACGCGGTAGCCTAATATCCTTTTGGAAGATGATTGGTAACGTCCTGTAGTACCGGGTAGTGCAATAAGGCTTTGGAAATTTCATTTTAACCTTTGGATACAAAGGGGTCAAAACGATGTTTTCTTTTAAAATAATCTGGTTCCCAGAACTCACCTAAATTTTATTTAGTAGCCAAAATAACATATTGCTCCCATAAAATTTGTTTAATTTTGCAGCAAGTGTCTAACTTTCCACAAGTTTTTAATTTTTCCTTCTTTTGACATCACTTTTTAAAGAAAGTATGAATTAAGAATGCATTTACAACATTTAAAGTCTGATGTAGTTGATTGCACACGGGGAATTAAGTGAGGAAAAGTTGTTTGAATTGATCAGGAACCATGATAATTTGTTTTGTTGAAACTGGATATTGAGGCAGTTTAGGCAGCATTGAGTAGAGGATACGAGTCATCCAAGTTCTCAAACCATGCTATCAACTCAAAATAAGCTGAACAATACTGAAACTCATAGGGTGTAAACCTTATTAGGATAAAACAGTAAATTTTGTACTTTTGTTTTCTACATCTAGTAAAACCTAAAAACTTTTAATGTAATTTCCCTTAAAGTGATTTTGAATATGATTCATCAAGTGCAATTGGTCCAAATCGTGCCGTAGAGGTATTACATGTATTAAGAGATCCCAAATTTCGATACTGTAAAGTATTACGGATTTTATTGTACGGTCATATTCACGTAAAGCTGTATTAGGGTTAAATGATAGGACATTATTTGCAATTCAAAAAGTGCCTTAATTTGTAACTATTTGTTAAGTTCATCCTGAGCAGGTGTAAAACTTCCAAATGCAGTAAAATGAATACAATACATTCAAGAGCTTCTTTGTTTAATGTTAAGTTTTCCTTCTGGTGCCTACATGCTTTATTAGAAATTAGTACTTTGGGTTTTGGAATATTTACACCAAGGCACCAGTCGGTACAAAACTTTTCAAGTCAATTAAGTTTCTGTTAGAAACCTTTTAAAGACTTGGTTAATAAAATTATATCATATCTACATACATGAGACGGTGAACAGTCATTTGTCATCTACCGTCCGGTATCTTTTTCATTACTGAGATATTCTGAAAGATAATCGGTGGAATTAAATTTGGATTTAGATTGTCTCCTTGTTTAAGCATTAACCTACTTTATTATATATATATATATTTTACTTCTAGATGATGTAATAGAGGATATACTTCCGTTGGCAATGGAATACCAAGTTAGCTCTATTCTAAATGCCTGCGAGACATCGCTACTTAGAGAGATTGACTTAAAAAGAGCCAAAGATAAAACTATGAAGCATGACTTGAATTTTTTGCTAAAATACTTTTATTACAGTGGTGAATGCAACTTGCAAAGGCTTCGTAAACAGACTCTTAAATGTTTAGTGCCATTTACACTGTCTTCATGCAAACAAACGGAACAATATTATGGACGTCTCTCGGACAAAGATAAATTAGAGTTGTTTGAGGCCAGAATTGAAAAGCTGGATTCTTTACACCTCAAATCAAACTTTTGTGATTGCCACTCCCACAATCCGTGTTTTTTGAAACCCTCGACGAATGCTTATTCGTTCGGGCCATCGTACTATGAATCGGACTCTTAATTAAGATATTCATTCGAATGGGTTTGATACTTATGATATAGACTATATAATGATAATGGACTATACATGTATATTATAGGATATGGGACAGAATTTTTTATCCCCTCGCATCGGAGTGTGAAAGGAAATAGTAAATGCGCTTGTGTGATTGTGAATGTATTAGTGTGTCCTTGTGCAAATTAGAAGAGACATAATTTGCATCCGGTTGGATGTCAAATGCTGTGATTGATAGATATGCTCTTTGTGAGGGGGTGCCGGGCTTTGCACAGTATCCTTGTTGAAATTTTCATGAAATCCTGTCTGATAATTAAACTAGACCAAATATTCACCAAATCCTCTTTTATGTCCCATATTCAACGAAATAAACACTTGACTCTCTGTTTAATGCATTTCTCTGATTTTTACTTAATCTTTGTCTTTTTGTAATGCAGGGTCGATGCTTTGATGTCGTACTTAACGTGGTTTTGATACGACATAGCATATAGATTGCGAGAATCAAAAATATTGTAAACAGGATCGTTTGTGTAAACTTGCTTTCTTTTAACATTAAATGGTCTAACTTTTCTCAAATTTTTATTGAGCTCAGTTTCAAAGAACCATTTCTATGCCCCCCTAATCGAAGATGTCCGTCCGTCCGTCGGTCTGTCTGCAAAAACTTTAACCATGCCCGAAACTTTTGATTGGGTAGAGCTATGGCTTTTATATTTCATATGTGTTATCCTTGTGACAAGACCTTCCGTTGTGTAACAAGATATTTGACCCCTTGCCCTTAGAGTTTGACTCACATTTGCAAAAACTTGCCCATGCAACTTAACCCTAACATGGCCATAACTTTTGAACAGCTGGTGCTATGGTTTCCATATTTCACTTGTGTATTTATCGTGACAAGACCTTTCCACGGATGTTAGCATTTTTTTTTTATTTTTCGATCTTGACCTTAGAGTTTGATCCACTTTTTAAAAACTTTAACATGGGACATAACTTTTGAACAGTTAGTGTTAGAGCCTTCATATCTCACAGGTGCATTTCTTGAGAAAAGACCTTTCTTAGAATACCAAAAATTTTGACTTTTTGTCTTGATCTTTGATTTGAACCTACAGTTGAAAATACTTGACTATAACTTTAATAGTTGGTACAAGGGCTTAAATTTTTTTACGTGCATTTCTTTTGACAAGCCTCACAAGGCTTTCCCCAAAGTATCTTTAATTTGAACCCTTGACCTTCAAGTGAGACTCACATTTGAGGAAAAATTAACCTTTATCATTATAGTTTGATTTGTATTTGAGAAACATTAATCTTTGTCAAAAGTGTCATACGTGTTCCACAAATACGAATCTTATTTACCTGCAAGTAAGCGTATGCACTGATGTATAATACCAACTTAATTTGTCTATTTTTTTTTTTTACTTTGACCTTCCAAATGAGCTTTGACTTAAAGTTTACTATTTAATGTGTATAAAACTCAAATTTTAAGAAAATATTCAAAACTTATAACTCTATAACTAATTCAATTTTTCGTGTTGCATTATTAATGAACCTGGGATTAGCCATTTATGTCCTATGGACATATTTCTAAATATACTAAATTTTGACTACCAGGGGTACGATTTTTTCCGTCTACCTGATCAATTCAAAGGACTCTTGGTGGGTGTGTCCGATCAACAAGGGGTACTTACTTCTCTTTGGAAATTGATCCTGCCTTTTGAATTTCCGTTGATCTGTGTTTTATGCCCTATTCACAGATTTGTATTGTTTGTTCCTTGTTTGAGATCGATCAATGCTCTTTATCTTCACCTTTTTCACTTAGAAGCATTTCATTAATTGGTATACAAGACAAAAATTTATTCTTTCTTATTGTACTAGCTTCATTATTAATAACTATTTGCAAACCTACCTGGCGGATTAGACGTATTAATCCCACAAATACCTAAAAAAAAAACATCCTTTACATCTTGGTTGCATATTTCTTTTAAGAAAGAGAGATCATGAAAAATCAATGGGTTATCTATTTAACGAGACAGAATGAGCAAAAAGCATATTTTTTCAAGTTTCTTTTCAAAGATAGGTTTTTCGGATTGAAAAAAAGATTTAGATTTATCCCCATTCTTAATAAAAAGGAAATTCAGTAAAACTTAGGATTCTAAGAGATCATTGGGACCATACAGTTTCCTTCCTAAAACCGAGATTCTTTACATTATAGGATTAAACGTTCTTTTTTCCAGAATTTATCGATGTGTAAACTTATGCCTTTTTACTCACAAACTGAATAAAAGTGCGAAGCACTATGAATTTGATGCTTATAAGGTAAAAGCCTGAGATACGTTCTTTTCCCTATCACGTACAATGATACCAACTGAGCTGATTTGCATCGTATTAGATTGAACGTCGAGCGATTTTTAAAATTCACACTCGTGATCCGACAGTGAACTAAACAACTGATAAACATCATATTATCGTCTTTCGGTCCTGTTTGTCGACAGTTTATTTTTTAATTTAATTTTAAGTTTCGTGTAATCATAATTTAGCTAAAACAGACTAGAAGTAACTGTTTTCATTGTTTGTACAATAGCCTAGTGGTTTGGACATGAACGTAGTCCGTTTCACAAAGTCTACTTAGGACTAAGTTATATCTTAGGAAAGAACTTTTTACCTAAGTTCATTACGTATCCGTTTCACTAACCTCGTCTTATCTTAGGACATTCCTAGTATTATTTACTTGTAAAGACCTTGTGAGTGGTATTTCAAAGTACTATTTAACAAGGAAAACTGACTTTGGTTGTTAATGTGAGCATGGGAAATCTTAATTACACTGTAGTACCTATTCTTCGTATTTTTTACGAACAAGTTTCAAAAAATTGTTGGTTGACTTTCCTGCAGTTATTTACGGAATGAATTTAATAGCTACCCATTTTATACGGTATAAACTGGGTTGGGGCAGTTTACTGTTCCAACCCAGTTTATACCGTATAAAATGGGTAGCTATTAAATTCATTGCTTATAATTTAATTTTCATTCATTTGATGTAAGAAATTTTCACCACAATTGCACGGACTGACAGTATATTGTGTGTATGTTTTGCTTTCGAACATTTCTACTCTGAATTTTCTGGATTATAGTTTTAATATTTTTCATTTATACACACGTAGGACCTTTCAAAATACTACAGTAATTGATCTAAGGTCCTCATCATCAACTATTAAATTACGTCACTTGTAATGACGTGTCCAGCAGGACTTAGTTATAGGGTGAAGAAGAAGTTGAACACGATGAAGAATTAAGTTTAAGATACTCGATATCCAGGCCATGTAAAGTTTGTTTGGTTTTTTTGTAATTAAGGATGACGTTTACTCAGGTTTCAGAAATCAGAGAGGAAATTTTATAAAGTATAATATGTTAAATTAAAAATTGTTCTGAATGGATAAAATAACTAAGTTTTATCACAATATCAATTTAAAAATTAGATATGTTAGTGCTTTAAGAAAATAAACAGGAACAAAACTCAATGTATGGCTATGCAGTGGAAATTCGGACTAAATTTAAAATTTTTCATTGTTGTCAAAATTTTTATATTTTGCCATATTAATCAGAAAAAAATAGGGAAAAAATATAAATATGACAGAGGAATTTCGGACTATAATAATTATCACATTTATGGCCCAAACTCTACTCATTTCTTTATATGGAGCAACTCTGTTCCATTGCTATAATATTTCATTATTTAAAGAGTTTTGTTGCTTGTAATATTTTGTGAGTGAAGAAAAAAATGGTCATAGTGTGAAAAATAGAGGTATTTCCCGAGAAATACTCAGGGGCCACTAGCATGAAAACCAGGTCATTGACCTAGTTATTTGAAACTGAAATTTAACACAAGAATCATAGGAGTATACTGTGCTATAGGTGGTTTTTCGTTCTTATCAGTGGAATTTTTAGTCATCTGAGTAAAGGTATACCTTAAAACGTTTGGAAGCAATATTCGATGTATATGTGTAGGAAATACAAGGTGTAGTCTTTAACTTGAAATATGGTGGAATAGAAGACTGAGCCCTTTTAAGATTAAGAATATTACTTATATTAAACGCGTCAAAGTGGCTCAAACTCCAAGGTCAACCTCAAAAGGTCAAATACCGGTATGTTTACCCACAGGAAGGTATTTTTACAAGAAATACACATGTGAAATATGAATGTCATCGCTCCAACCAATTAAAAGTTATGGGCAAGGTTAAAGCTTTTGAGGACAGACAGAAGGACGGACAGGACAGAAACTTCATACCCCTGCATCTTCGATAACGGGGGCATAACAATGGATTAACTTTTGGTATGATGGAGATAGAGACTTCTTAGAACATTTGCTGGACCCGAGAAAGTGTGCTTTGTTTGTAAGGATGTTTGTAAAACTACGAAATCCAGTACAGATGAATAGGATGAACTCATCTTGGTTAACTGGAATATTAGAATTATCAAACATTGAAATACGTTTTTGAAGAATTTCATTCTATGAAAGTGAACTGTGAATATAAGTTGGATTAAGACCAACTTTTCAAATGTAGTTATAATAATGAACGTTACATACAAAGATGATATTGTTATAAACCTTGTCTACTAGAATCAACATATTGTTCATGTAATCTGTCTTAATTATCACCTCTGATTTAGTGAAAACGGTATCTCAGGAATGATGTGCATGTTGCCTTTAGCTTTTTAATACATTTCTTAAATATATTTCAGAAACACTTAATTCATTTTTTACCTTGACCCTTCCTTTGACATTAACAATATGTTATTGTTCTAGAAGAAATATGTGTCCATGCACCTTTAACCAATTCGTCAAACAACTCATAACTGGTGGTGGCATCTGTGAGATTGATGAAAATTATTAATGTTACGGTTTACAAATTGTAGACACAACTCTATGGTATAACACTTAATTTGGCATTCCATACTTTTTACTCAGGTTTCTGAAGACATCAAGGAAAATTAATGTTAAACCAAAAATTTTCTGTGGATAAAATAATCAAGTTTTAACTCAATAAAAATATTTTATTATTTGAAGAAAATATGCAAGAACAAAATGTCAATGTATGGTAATGGAGAGGAAATTCGGACTCAATTTTTAATTTTTCATTTTTGTCACCAAATTTTTATTTCTTGCATTATCAATTACAAAGTAAAGGCTACATGTACCGGTATTTTTAAACACCAGTTTGCGAATATTATGTGTGTTAATTCTCATGAAGGACAACAAAAGTTAACCGAGGCTTTAAATAATCGCGAGTTCTTTTCATTCAGATATTTGTAATATATTCGATTTAAAATGAGCAAAAATAGAATATGACAGAGGAAATTCGGATTGCAATAATAAATAATTTTATGGCCCAAACCCTAATCGTTTATTTATGTGAAGCAAACATGTTCCATTCCAATTATATTTCATTTTAAAAGAATTTCTAAAATGTAATAATTAGTGAGTAAAGAAAAAACTGGTCATAGTGTGAAAAATTGAGAAAGGACAACTCTTTAATTTATAATTTAATTCAAAAAGTCTTTAAATGAAGCTTGAAAATTAAATCTTTTCATGCAACAATTTTCATTATATGCTTCTCAATGTGCTTAAAGGTTCTTTGAACTTTTCAGAAAGGTCTAATTAAAAGTAGAAATTTTTACCCCGAAAAAGCATTTTTAGATACCAATGTTTATTAACATGATATGAAATTAGAAGTGATTTATGGAGCTTTGCAAAGAACCTTGAAGCACATTGTGAGGCACGTAATGAAAATTGTTGCATGAAAAGATTTAATTTTCAAGCTTCATTTAAAGACTTTTTAAATTAAATTATAAATTAAAGAGTTGCCCTTCCTGGCTGAGGGTCGGAGTCCCTTAATATGTTTTATTTTGTATGGAATCCGTATAAGGCCACTTAGTTCACTATCTCACCATCGAGCATCGACTTCAATTAAGGGTCGATGGCGCAATAACAATGAAGCGATGACGATGAAACGATAGCGCTATGATAATGGTGCAAATGGCGCGACGTGACGATGGTGCGATTACACGATGGAGCGATATGAACATCTCTTCATTGTCATCGTAACATGGCGTCATCCTCCTCGGTCTAGCATCGTCACATCATCGCACTATCGCTTCATCGTGCCGTCTCATCTTCGTTATCGCAATGTCGCGTGATTGCACCATCGCCATGACGCGATCGCACAATCGCTTCATCTTATTGCACCATCTCTTCAACGTCATCGCTTTATCGCGTCATCACACTATAGACAAAATAGATGGTGTGTTGGTGAAAATGAATGGAATCAGGATAGGGCCATGTGTAGTTCAATAGCGCATCATCGCACCATTATGGTTAAGGTCAATAGTGCGATAAGCGACAATGCAATGGGGATAGTGCTCAATGGTGTGATACATGTAGTGAACTGGTTCGGCCATAACCGGATTTCATAGGATACGGGCCTATCCAGATTCCATACTTGTGTGATATTACACCTTACTACGTCTTTAGAAATTATTTGTTTTCTATGAATTATATAAAAAAAAAAATTGGCCTTTTACACATCAAAACAGTATTCTGTTTTATTCATTTGAAAATGTTTATAATAAAGATAAATAAACAAGAGGTACCGTGAGTATTGAGCTCACAAAATAATACCCCCTGCCAGCCATACAAGTCAATGTTTTGCTATGGGAGACCTGTAAAATAAGTGTCAGATCGAAAAACTAAAATAAGATGTGCACAACGGCATTATGAAATAAAAAATCTGTGAATATATTACTTTATTTTATTCAGTGGTATAGGAGGAGTCACGGATAAGTGATGGGTACCCTTCAATATTATAGAAAGAATGGCAGTGTCTATGTTTTGCTATGGAAAACCCTAAATATGTGTTCGACCAAAAAATAAGAATCGGAAGCACAATGGTGCTATGTAACAAAGATTCTGTGAAAGTTTCATTACATTTTATTGCGTGGACCCTGAGGTCCACGCAGTAAATATATAAGCGAAGTTAAACTAAACCGGATGCCATGGGCAAAAGTCAAGCTACGCATGCACGAGAATGCTAGAGTTCGCCGTTTGAACAATTTGCCCGTAGAATAATTCGCACTATTCGAATTAGATTATACCATTCATTGGCTAATCCCGCTTTTAAATTTGCGTATCGCATTTATATATTCATTTGTAGTATATAAATAAATAGATAGATACACGTAACTTAACAACTTGAATTAAAAAACCTCGTAGTTCATTCAACGACTAGTTCTAGGTTTTAAAAGATAGAACAAGTCTTCGCCGGTATTAGTTTTGTGCATCAAGGCTCGTAAAATAATTTGCTATATACGGCAATCCAAATACAGCTTGATACAGGCCAGTTGGAAGGGTTTCCAAGGGAAGGGGGTCTCCGAGAAAAAAAAATTGAGTACTACAGAGCTATGCTACACGTGTATCATTAGATCTATTTTCCAATGATAGATTTCTTCCGAACAAATTCTGAACAGATGTCAAGTCGCAGCTGTTTGGGTACATGTATCAAAATACTAGTAGACAGATTTCTTAAAATGAAAAAACTATAGACCAATCGGGAGACAAAATTTAACATTTTTGCTATGAAAGTATTATCAGTTAAAGTAGCCATTTCAGTTTAGAAAATGCGAACTAACCTACATGAATATTCAATAAACCTAGAAATTGAATTTCGGTTAGAAACGCATGCATGTGGTCCACGTATTGCAGTCCTTTTTGAAAGGACAGCAACTTGTTCAGTGGTATAAGAAGAGTTGTTGATGTGTCTTTGTGCAACTCTGGGATTTTTTAGGTCTTAAAATCAAGGGCCTTGGCATTTCCATTTGGGACATTTCGTTAAAATTGAGGAAAATATCACAATTCACATTTTTCTAGAAAATAATTCAAATCAGAGACATCGGTTTAATTGCAAGACATTTATTGACTTAATTACCTTCAATAAATCTTACTGAAAATCAACTGAACTTCCATTTGGGACATTTGGTTAAAATTGGGGAAACTATCATAATTCACATTTTTTCTAGAAAATAATTCAAATAAGAGACATTGCTTTAATTGCAAGACATTTATTGACTTAATTACATTCAATAAATCTTACTGAAAATCAACTGAACTTGTAATTGTTGTTCTTTCTATAATATTTAGATTTATTTGACAATAATATCATGCTTCAAGTCGTCTTATGGGAATTTTCGTTGATGGAATTGGGAAAAACACACACTTTTTACCATTGGCAATGGGGCCTATTACAGCCCCCTACGACCCCCTAAAAACCCTCGTGTTTTACTTATTGACACAAAATGCAAAACATGACACTGCCATAATATTTCTATAATACTGAAGGGTACCCATCTCTTATCCGCAACTCATCTCATAATATTGAATAAAATTTAATGATACTTTCACAGATTTTTTATTGATATAGTGCCATTGTACATCTCCTATTTTACTTTTTGGCGTGACTTTTATTTCGGGTCTACCAGAGCAGTATACATGTACTTTGCCATTATAATGATATGGGAGGCAGGGGGAATCATTTAGTGAGCTCAGTGCTCATAGTACCTCTAGTTTTTTTCTTTATCTGTGTTTATTCATAACGTTTTATCTCACTCTTCTCCTAAATGAGATTGCTCTTTACCTGAAGTTGTGAATACAATTTTTTTACCTACATATTTTTTAAATTCAGATTAAATTTAAAAAAAGTAATACATGCTTTCATTCGTATAAAAGGTTAAGAAGGAACGAAATTCTAATAATCTAATGTAGGAATTACGCATGTCACGCCAGGTTCAACAATTACACTTATTTTCTGTAACAGGTATGTATAATAAGAATTAGAATATACGTTTATTGAATATATTTGATTTGTACCGGTCCATATATTTCAGATTATGTAATTGAGAACTTACTTCCATTAGCGCAAGAATATCAAGTGGACTCCATTATCAACAAGTGTGAAAACTGGCTTCTAAAAGAGATTGAACTTAAACAAGCCGAAGCTACTAAAGGTGCTTTGAGAAAGTTTTTACTAAAATATTTTTATTACAGTGGTGTTTACAGTATGCCAAATGTACGCAGACGGACTAGGGAATATCTAGTACCATTCAGTCTGTCTTCGTATAAATCAGTAGGAACATTTTATAAAAGACTCTCTGATAAGGATAGAGTAGAACTGTTTGAAGCCAGAATTGAGAAAATTGATTCTTTACATACATTTGGATGTGAGTGTAGATACAGAGACGAATATTTTTTATAACTGTACGATTTCGCCTTAATATCGGATGATGGATATGTATACCCTGTACTACTAACATTGGACGTGCATTTAGTTTCTAAGAAGAACAAGAGTGGGACGAACTCTTTTTCAAAAAAAAAATTTTGCTTTTATTTTGGTGCGAAAATGTTCATTGAAAAACTATTTCTCCATTCTGCTTTTTGTTGTTGTATGCTTTTTGAAATTATTTTGACATCACAGATAGCTAGCTGCTTTTTCAATAAAAATGGAACTAAATGTTTATTAACTTAACTTTTCAATGGTAATTAAAATGATCTGCAAAATTATTCTCCTAAAAATACTCTGATTGTACACTCAAGTGCTCCAAGTCGATACAAAAAAAGATTTGAGTTTCTGATTAACAATATCTTTGCATTGTTTTTAAATATTTTTATTTATTCATTAGTTTATTATTTTTAGGGGGGTTAGATCAAGTCTTTCAACAATCTGTCTGAATTTCCAGGGGAATTTTTTCTACCTCATATTATAAGCTGACTAATTTAACTATTCAAATAAATAAAAGTTTATTTTAAACTAGAGGTACTGTGAGCAATGAGCTCACTAAATGATACCCCCGCCTCCCATAATGTCCATGCGTTGCTATATATATTGTTTTACGGTAATGTGCAAAGAGGAATAACTCGTCTTATCAAATGTTATCCAGAAGCTTCTATATGTGACGTCATAGGTAAACATATAATGGCAATGTCCATGTTTTGCTATGGGAAACCTAAAATACGTGGTGTTGAAAAAAAAGTAAAATAGGAGGTGCACAATGGCAATATGTAATAAAGATTCTGTGAAAGTTTCATTAAATTTCACTCAGTAGTAAAAGAGGAGTTGCGGATAAGAGATAAAGCGTAACAGCCGGACTGACAGACGGACGGAAATCCCGATTACTATATACCCTCCCAATTTTCAAGCGGGGGTTATAAAAATGTCAACGTTTCAGAAATTATTCAAAAACTTTTACATGAATGTAGAAGCTTTGGCCTCCAATTCATAATTTAGATGTTTATTGACGACGGTTTATCAATTAACAGTTATATTATAATTTTCGTTCCAACTTTGATTTGATACCTCGGACTCCCTTTGAAGTCAATAGGATAAATCAGGGGTTCAAATTTTTTTTGTCATGGTCAAGTCCAGGACTTAAAGAGTAAATTTTAGGCAAGTCCGAGGAAGAAATTTCAGAGTCCATATTTACCTATACATCTATGGAAGGGAATTACCGCCAAAAGTCTATGTATCTTGCTTTTATTCTTATTCTGACTACTTCTTTATGCTTTGTTATTATCGTAATTATATGCCACTTTATTTTTTTCATATTCGTCTTTATTACATTTCACTTTGACTTTTATCCTTCTTCATTTTGCCCTTACTTCTATGTTGCTTTATTCTTGTAAATTCATTTTACTTTCTTTTAAATGATACAGTTTCTTAAGTGATTATCTCTATTACGAACGTGAATTTAATCACACAAAGAATGAAGCATATTCAATGAAGACGAATACAAGTTGTCAAAATTTAGTGCCGCATTATAACGCTAGGTGGCAGGGGTGTTCGCTACGAGTGTTGGTAAAACTAGGTAAGCAAACCCGGGCCGGGGTTATTCGAGATTTTTCAATTTTCTGCCTTAATACTTTATCAATCGAACTTCTGAATTGATCCAATGATGGAAACTCCATATTTATTTTCTCTGGGCACACAGGAATAGCGGCCTCTTTTTTCAGACATAACTTTATATAATTTACTGAATATGTTCATTGAAGGGCCGACCCACTTTTTGTGAGGGTAAGGGTCAAATAAGGTTAATGTAGTATAGTAGGGAAAAATTTAATTTTGATATTACAGAAGAAGTTGAATCTAACCCAAAACCCACCCCCGCCCCCGAAATAGGATTTCAATGGCGTCGGACAAAGTGAACGTTGGGGCCGGGGGGGGGGGGGGGGGGGGGGGGCAAAGTGTAAGAAATATTTTTTAGACCTTCAAAAAAAAAACTTGACAAGCCAAAAAAAAAAAAAAAAAAAAGAGATATCCACTGTCCAAACACAAAAATCCTATTTCGTGGAGGGGGGGGGGGGTGAACTTCAGTGCCAATTTTTTTTTTCAAAACACCACCACTTTCCCCATTTCCTATACTGCATCGTGTCCATGGAAAGGGGGGGGGAGCTAAACCTACGCAACAATGTTCAATGTCTATACTACGTCGATCTTTGGAAAGAAAAGTGGGGGCTAAGCCCCCCTCCCCCTTCCCGGTTCCGACGCCTATGTATTTTCAAGTTTGGACAATTTCCTTGTTTGTTTTTTTTTTTTGCTTGTCAAGTTGTTTTCAGCCAGGTAGCTTGAATTTATAAAAACGATGCTACGTCACTGTTCTCTCGCCTGAAAAAAATATAAATCTGTTAAAGTTATTTGTTGGATAATTGAATTCCAGTTTAATTGACATAAAAATGTTAAATATTTTGATACTTCACGACAAATAGTAACTGTTCATGCGTGTGATTCTAGGGACGGGGCTTTGCAAAGGAGTGAGGAGCGTTATGGGTAGGCGAAGTCGGAACCAGGCCACACCACAAGCATACTAGAAACTCCCCGGTCTTCTTTTCTGCTATAATATTTTATATTGAAATAGTACTTTTCAATAAAGAAAAGAAATATCTTTAGTACGCACCGTATTTTACATCAGCCAGGAGAGCTAAAAAAATCTTAAAACTTGAAAATTCTATTTGGTGGTGAAGGGAAGGGGGGGGGGGGGGGATTTCGTCAACTTTTTTCAGTACCAAATATTACTCACTAAGTACATGACTTTTAAAATATAAACTGACTATTAGTGCTGCAACAAAAAGTGTAAGGGATGGGGGCAACAAGCCTTTCGCTGAACTTTGCCAGTAGTAAAAAGTCAGTTACGTTTAGGAAAATGTTTCGTGTCCACCCTCTCCTCTACCGGTGCAGGCGCGGATCCAGAAATTTTTTTCTAGGGGGGGGGGGTCCATCCCTGTCAAAAACAAACCCAATCCCATTTCTTGACAAGCAAAAAAAAAAAACAAACAAACAAACAAAAAACCTAAACTCGCCCAAACTTGAAAATCCTATTTCGTTGGGGGTGGGGTGGGGGGTTGTAGTCTATGACTTCTATTGCCTCAATTCCTTCACTTTTCATTCCCATTTCACACATATTCATGTTTACCGGGGGGGGGGGGGGTCCAAGGTAATTTTTTTCTTGCTTTAGAATATACATTTCTTAACCTTGTAAATTCCAGGGGGGGAGGGGGGGTGCTGACCCCCGACCCCCCTCTAGATCCGTGCATGCGTTGAAACTTACCCCATAGGAGGTCGTACAGACGGAAGTCAGTATATATATTGAGACTTGGGGGTGTGATTGTACATTGCATAACGTCCCTTTAAATTGGAGAATATTTAACTCAAATGGAAAAGCCACCTCTTGTCGGTGGAGAGCTGCAAATTTGTCCTATATGCTCGGCACTTATAGCCATTGAGCAGTGAGGGATCTTTTTTCGAGCCAGCACCTACTGCGATACGGGACCTCGGATAATACGGTCTAGATCTCATCCGAAGGACCGAACTCCACGTCCCATAGTGGGACTATGATTCGGAACCACGACGTTTTGATCGACTCCTTACTACTGTGTTTCGTGACTCTAGAGCAGACGCCGTAACCACAGTGCCACGCGGGCGACTGCAACCCGGGGGGGGGGGGGGGCTGCGTCCAGGGGGGGGGGGAGGAAGTCATTATCCATTTGTACTCGTGAAGATTATCTATGTTTAAATAAATGTTTAAATTATTTAATTATTAACCCTATTAAAATGATACCATTTAAACATTTATTCATATAGGACCGATAACTTTTCTTCAAAAACTGAAAACGTTTGTATATAAACATTGTTTTACGATTAAAAAAAACTATTCGAGGGAGGGGTTGCTATGAAGGGGGACGAATTGCTATATGCAGCGAGATTTCCCACGGAAGACTAGCTATACATGTATATTGAAACTTCCCCGGGGGGAAGTCTCACTGTATAGTCTTCCGAAGGAAGCTTCATTATGTAGTCATTCTTCCAGGGGAATTATTACCATATTCCGAGGGAATGGCATTATCGGGTACATACCTGAACTTATAACAAACATCATTTGAAAATCTAAGTTCGATTGATAAAGTATTAAGGCAGAAAATTGAAAAATCTCGAATAACCCCGGCCCGGGTTTGCTTACCTAGTTTTACCAACACTCGTAGGAACACCCCTGCCACCTAGCGTTATAATGCGGCACTAAATTTTGACAACTTGTATTGGTCTTCATTGAATATGCTTCAATCTTTGTGTGATTGAATTCACGTTCTTAATAGAGATAATCATTTAAGAAACTGTATCAATTTAAAAGAAAGTAAAATGAATTTACAAGAATAAAGCAACATAGAAGTAAGGGCAAAATGAAGAAGGATAAAAGTCAAAGTGAAAGACGAATATGAAAAAAATAAAGTGACATATAATTACAATAATAACAAAGCATAAAGAAGTAGTCAGAATAAGAATAAAAGCAAGATACATAGACTTTTGGCGGTAATTCCCTTCCATATACATCATTAAATTTATGTTACTTATAATTTATTTTCATTTGTTGCATTGAATGAATAAATATGTATTAATACAATCTGATTAAAATCAGATCCTTTGATCCGCTCACATAGATCGCTACACAAGGATCTGAAGAAACCCCATTCAGGGTCATCTCCTGGTGACCTTTGAATTATCCAATCAAATGTTCACTTTAGAGATTTGGAAAGTATCTCGGAATTCAGTTACAAAGGGGAAAGGCCCGATGATACACGAATGGAAAAATCGTGACCTAGTTCCTGTAGCCTGTCAAGAGAAGGACCAAAGTCTTTTCTGTACAGTAATATAATAAGTACTTGCTTTTGTCTTGTTTTTTAGCTCTTTGTTTTGTACGAAGCGATAAGATCTTCTCTGCAGCTACTTTCACTTCTATATTCGTTTTCCCGAATGTCGCTTAAGTATGATCTCTCTGATTGGTCAAAATTTTCATGAATATTTTTATTAGAAAGGTCACCAGGAGATGACCCTGAATGGGGTTTCTTCAGATCCTGTGTAGGTAGCGATCTATGTGAGCGGATCAAAGGATCTGATTTTAATCAGATTGGTATTAATATGTTTTATCTTTCCTCCATAAACTGTCATATAGTCAAACATAAGTATTTCAATACACTACCAGACTGATAGGTTATATATTGGTACATTACAATAACTTTTACAAATACTCACTACTGAATGAACCAGGTAAAACCGAAATTTAACAAACTCATTGCCATTTGTCATATAGGAGGAAACATGAGGAATTGCGTAAAAGCAAGAGTCTAACTGCAACGGAAAATAAAAAGACGGATTGTATTTTCGAAACGTTCGTAATGTTTTATGGGTATTTTAACGCCCACAAACCCACATTTTTACTTAATACATTTGAGAATTTGCTTTATTTTTAGCTTTACGATCATTTTTTTAACTTAAAAAAAAGACTAGAGGTACTGTGAGCAATGAGCTCACTAAATAATACCCCCCGCATCCCATAATGTCGATGTGTTGCTTTATATTGTTTTACGGTAATGTGTAAAGAGGAATAACTCGTCCCGTCAAATGTTATCCAGAAGCTTCTATTATGTGACGTCATAGGTAAACAAAAAATGGCAATGTCCATGTTTTGCTCTGGGAAACCTAAAATACGTGTTGAATAAAAAAGTAAAATAGGAGGTGCACAATGGCAATATGTAATGAAGATTCTGTGAAAGTTTCATTCAATTTCACTCAGTAGTATAAGAGGAGTTGCGGATAAGAGAAAAAGCGTAACAGACGGACGGACGGACGGACGTACAGACGGACGGACGGACGGAAATCCCGATCACTATATACCCTCCCGCTTTTCAAGCGGGGGGTATAATAAACAAGAAACATAGCCAAGTCCCAGGACTTTGGCGAATTCTAAATGCCGAGTCAGGTCTTGAGGAATTTTGAACCCCTGATAAATACCACAGAGACTGGCACACCAAGCTGTTATCTATTTGGATATACTAAGAGAAAGACGTTTGTGGTAACCTTGCAACGAAACTTTTTCATATAGCAATATATTGTAACAGATACAATTATTTGCCCCTGCAGCTGGGGATTGAAAAAATGCTAGTCCAGTGCTCTACCAACTGAGCTAAATGGTTAACCCACCATCTTCGCTGGCTAAGGGTTTCTGATACGCTACTCTCATCATGAACAACGTATCAGAAACTCTTGACAAGCATTGTACATGTACGAAGAATCCCGTGTATCTTACACTAGTTACCACATTTGTCCACTCTAGAGAATGAAATGTCCTCATCTCTTTAAGGACCCTCTCTACACAAGTGCAATTTTTATACCACCACCCCCCTCCCCCCGCTTGAGAAGCGGGAGGGTAAATAGTAATCGTTAATCGTTAATTCTGTCCGTCTTTCCGTCCGTCTATTACGCTTTGGGGTACCCATCTCTTATCCACAACTCCTCTCATACCACTGAATGAAATTTGATGAAACTTTTACAGAATCTTTATAACATATTGCCATTGTGCACCTCCTATTATATAACTTTTTGATCCGACACATATTTTGGGTTTCCCGGCCACAGCAAAACATGGACTTTGCAATTATAACTATATGGAGGCGGGGGGGGTATCATTTAGTGAGCTCATCGCTCACAGTACCTCTAATTTTTTTTACATTAAAAAGAATATATTGTATGAAGGAGTTAATATTGAGCTTATCTATTTAATTTTCAATGTATTGTGCGTGGCATTTACCCCAAGGAAAAATAGTCAAAGACATCACAGTATGATGAGTATCAGTGAATAGAAATCACTGTTAATTACTTCAGTAGAGAAAATACATGTAAATAACATGTTCAGTTTATTTATTCTGGCCTTTTAAAATGTTAAGAATACTTGAATTGATTACAAATTGAGTAACATATTATAATTTTCTAATTTTTGGAATTTAGATCTAAGGGCAGATCAATCTAACTGCAGAAAAATACCTTAGAATCAGAACTCTGTAACGTAGAGTGTAGAGACTCAGGGTTCTTAATTTGGAGTGTCAACGGCATATGGAACGATTGAAGTTTTGTGGGTAATCACTCTTAACCTTCAGAGAATACTTAGTATTTGGGTCCCAACGTGGGCGTTAAATGTAACACAGGCATTTATTTGCTTCTGCTATACACTGAAAAAAGACTAGTGAAAATCACTAAGAAGACTAGTAAGTTTACTGTCCATGTAATCACTACCTGAAAAGTAGTTTTGCTAGGTATATTGGGTAGGTTTACTAGATAACATTAGTAAATCCAGAATTTATAAGTAACTTTCACTTTGTATCTAAGTATCTTTTCGACCTCCTCTCCTCTTATCATCTTAGCTTGTAAACAGAAAAAAAATACTTATCACTTACTAATCAATATTTACTTGAATACACCATTATCAATATAATTTACTGAATTAAGTAACAGAGAGGTTGTATTTATAAAAAGCATCACACAAATGCAGTAGATTGAACAGTATTTTTTTAAAAAAAAAAATGCACATTCTGAATATAAAGTGCAATGTCTGATTTCATAATCTTCTGACAGGGGTCCGACAGGGCATATTTCAGACTATGTATTATAAACAAAAATAGAGGTTGAATTTCTTTCAAATCAAATACAGATTATATATAATGAAATATTTTGCATCCTAAAAAAAATTTCAAAGTTTCCAAAAAGTTGAATTTGAGAAAAAAATTTGGCATATCTATTGTTTACTACCTTAAATTAATTTAGTATATATTTTTTTTGTAATTTAAAATACCTTCTTGTGTATGTGTAACGTTAAGATCCTACTATTGCTTTATTTGTACTCTGACAACACCGAATTCAAGAAAGTTTTATTTAATAGTTCAGAAGATTTTAAGACACATTACAATGCTATTATAAACTCGTCAAAGAGTATAAGGACATTTGACACTACACAATTGCCTGATAAGACAATATAAACAGATGTGCAGTCACACTATCACGGTTTTAACCAAATTACCAATTTTTTTCAAAGCCCCTTTGCATTGTATGCGCAAAATGGAAAACTCAACAGCTGAAGCCAGGATTCCTCCTATTGAAACCACTGATCAATTTCCCGAAGAACCAGGTGTCACGGATATTGCTCTTGTTGTAGAGGGAAGAAAGCTGTACACCGTTAAGTCAGTTCTAGCTTTAGCGTCTCCGGTTTTCAAGTCCATGTTTTTCTCGGATTTTAAAGAAAAAAAAAAATGCGACTGAAATTGAATTACCTGGAAAAAAGTACGAACCATTCAAGAACTTCCTAATGTGTTTGTCCCCAAATGAATACTTGGATTTAAAAGGTATGTTTTACCTTGAGGAATTCTATCGAGGAATTCGAATGTCATATATCGATGAATTCATATCAGAATATGAATTTCTGATATCGAGTTTCAGAATTATGTCGTCCCGAACGAAGAAGGGGACGACATATTGCGATTGTATGCATGTTTTTGTTGTACAAGCTGTTTCTCGGAGATGGCTGGGACAATATTCCTTAAACTTTCCTCAAAGGATGATCGCTGGTTGTAGTTGTGTTGTCTGGACATTCAGTTTTAAAATGGCTACCGTTGCCATGGAAACCTGCAAAAAGCGACGAATTTTGTCCGCGAATGTTCTCTCTGGTCCCTTGAACATTCGTCATGAAATTTTATTGATGTAATGATTAGTATCTGTAATTGTGCTCAATGGATTTAAAAATTGGAAATTGTCAATAGTATCCATGGAAACAGGGGAAAAGTGAAAAATCTTTAACTTTGATTTTTAAATTAAAGTACTGGAAGCACTGATACGAGTTGATGGTTGTCCAAGCTTCTAGTTCTAGGAAACTGTCCATCCAATTGAGCTCAAACCTTTTTAGGGTTAATAGGCATGTTGTGTAGATGTACGGAACGAAGGTCATTTTGCACGCATACGCATGCACGTGCGGGCGCGTGCAACATGTGAAATGACTTATATACTTAATATAGCTATAACTTTAACACTTTTTGATGGAATGCTCTGAAACTTATTATATAAGGATATTATATAAGGATTTATTAATAGTGTTGATAATATGACACTGTCAAATTACTACGAACTCACGTACATACACGTGCGCTTTGCTCTGATTGTCTGAAACAAAAATCTTTATATCTTTTTTGTTTTTTGACGATATACTTTGAAATTTTAAATAAAGTCATGCATTAGAATATCATACAATATGATATATAACAATAATCATGAAAACGAGTGCATTCACGTGCGCTGCAATCTGATTGACTAAAACTTTAAATGGCTGTAACTCCTTTGGTTTTCAACCAAACAGGATGAGATTTATAACATAGATAGACGTAATGGATTCCTACAAGAAGGTATGGTCATCATGCATATGCATGCACGTGCGTGCACGTGCGCTTAGCTCTGATTTTTAAATCAAAGTACCGAAAGGACTGATACGAGTTGATGGTTGTCCAAGCTTAGCTAATGGGTATTGTATTACTGATGAAAAAAATGAAAGTCTTGTCCAGTTCGGGACGACATACGCTATTGCTTACAATAACAGACTTTCTAGTTTAAAATATTATTTGCTATTCACTATTGGAACAGCGAATTGTTTTCTATGGTCGGTTAACTATTCAAACTACCGGACATGTAAGTGTCCATACATTTTCTTTTTAAAAACTAGATTTACTCAATTAAATACATCACTGTAAAAAAATAACTAGTTAATGTCACGAAGAAAACTAGTAGATTCACTGTCCATACAATCACTACCTTAATAGTAGTTTTACCAGACATTGGTATATTTACTAGATAAGATTAGTAAATTTAGAATTGATGAGTAACTTTCACTAGGTATCTAAGTATCTATACGACCTCCGCTCCACAACTCACTATCTTAACCAGTAAACTGAAAGTTTACTAATCACGACCAACGCTTTACGAAACACACTAGTTAAATTCACTAGGTTTTTCTTTCAGTGATGTTAAAGAAGCGAATCAAAGACCACACTTGCAAAAAAGAAACAGGAACCCAAACCAATATAGCTAGCCTTACCAAAATTAAGGATGCAGACGTCCTTTGATTCTTTGTTTGGTTAATATTAAATATCGTGTATCGTTTGAGAATTTTTTCTCTCATATTCAATTCGACGCTACAAACACCTACTGCGACACGGGACCTCGGTTTATACCGTCTCATCCGAAGGACCGGCCTCCACGTCCAGCAGTGGGATTCGTGTCCCCGACGTAATTAAGTCCTAACCCCACGACTTTATAGAGTTGACGCTTTAACCACTGGCCTGGCGACAAGTCCTTTGAAAAATATTTAAATTGTGAATGTGTCTACAGGGTTTGAGTCGATATTGTACTCGTATATACCGGTATTTCGAAATTGAAATTAGTTTCTTTTTAATGAAGAAAATTTTTCTAAGAAAAAATGTTTCAAAATCATATACATAGCGGGTACCACTAAGTGTTCAACCGAGTCTCTTTCTTTACTCCTCACTAAGATATTAACAGTAGTGCAGAGAAACTTCAAGAATGCTGTGCAACAATATATTCAAGAAGTGGTGTAAATCAGATGTGGACAAATAAGAATTCCAAGGAACTTTTGGACAATTAAAAATCTGAAGATTTTACAAAAATCAACAGCTTAAAAACTGACGACTTTACAACTTTATACACAACCAGGCTTTTTTATATCATTGACAGCTGTTTTGTCAATAAAAATGGAATTTACTCGTAAATTACCTTACCTTGAAAATGGTCATTTGCAAAATTATTTTGTTAAAAAAAATTCTGATTATACACACAAGTACTCCGAAGTTGACATCAAAAAGATGCATGAGTTTCTGATCGACAATATCTATGTTGTTTTTGGAGACCAGGTCTTCCAGTCTACTGGATTTCACATGGGTACTAATTGCGCCCCGTTATTATCAGACCTTTTTTGAATTCATATGAATCAGAATTTCTTCAAAATCTTATGCGTCAAAAGAATCTAAAACACTTGCTGTAGCTCTCAACTCGACATTTAGATATATCAACGACGTATTGTCAACTAATAATGGTTATTTCCATTCCTATATCGATACAATAGTCTGGTGAGCTTGAGATACAAGATACCATAGAGTCTGACACATATGTTTCATATTTGGATATTTGAAAAGACATTCATGGTAATATAATAGCATAGCAAGCTCTGTGATAAAGCTGATGACTTTAACTTTTCTATTGTCAACTTCCCTTACTAATGCAACAATACACCTTCATCACCTGCATACGGAGTTCATATATCTCAGTTGATTCGATACGCAAAAGCATGCTCTACGTATGAACACTATCTAAAACGAGTTGAATTATTGACAAACAAGTTGATGAAACGCGAGTATCAGCAGACTCGTTTAAAGTCACCATTTCGTAAGTTCTATGGTCGATACAATGACCTTGTCAGTAAATACAATTTATCATTGCGGGCGTGACCGGTCGGCAGGGGATGCTAACTCCTCAATGGCACCTGATCCCATCGATGTTTTGGAGGTCCGTGTTTGCTCTGTTTGTCGTATTTTATATTGTTTTATTTTTTTTTTTATCTTAACACTTTTATGTTTCATTTCCAATTATCCTCTTTATAAACATCGGGTTTTGATACTTTGGAATTATGATTTATTTAACAAAGAAATCAAGACACATCATGTACATGCATTGTATTATATATGCAATCCAAGTTCTAATTGCGTTCTGAAATAAAATAAAGCATTCAAAATTGTAGAATATATTTGTGTTACAAGTTCAAATGTTCTCTTTGTAATTATATCTTATGCAATATATACGTTTATCACCTGCATACGCGGTTTACATCTCTCAGTTGATTCGATAGGCAAGATCGAGCTTGCTCTACTCATGAACAATTTCTAAAACGAAGAAAGTTATTAACAAACAAGTTGGGGACAAAAAAATATCACCAGTCTCTCTTAAGGTCACCATTTCGTTTTAAGGTTCTATGGTCGATACAATGACCTTGTCTGCAAATACAATTATCATGGGGTCAAATGCAGACTGACGTTTCTCATAGAATTGTTTGGTCATTATTTACACATGGAATTATTATTGGGTTTTTCCATTATTATCCGATCATGACAAGGATCATGAGGAAGGTCGACAGGGGATGCTCACTCCTCCATTGGATCTGATCCCACCTCTGGTGATTTACTGAGGTTCTTGTTTGCTCTGTTGCTCCTTAATTGTAGTGTTTGTATTTGTATTGTTAATTGGTCCTTTGAGCTTGAAAACTATTCGTTATCTCCATAAATTCCATGTTTAAAAAAAGCGATGTCATTCAATCTAGCTAGAACGTACGACAAGAGAATTTATGTCTTTTTTCAACACCTTCATTAAATTGTAATTTTACAGAAGTATAATTTTAATTTTAAAATTAATATTAGAATTAAAATATGCAAAACATGCAAAATTTTAAAATTATATATGTAAAGTATTAAGACTTATGTAAAACGGTTAATCAGTCTTTCGTCCACTCATGGTAGTTTTATGGTAATGCATTATGTTAATAAATATTCTTGTCAGATTTCTCACGATGAAGGTCATAGAATTATATTTATTTATTCTGTATTTTTAATACTTGTAGATGATGTGATCGAAGATATACTTCCTTTGGCAAATGAATACCAAGCCATTTCTATTCTCAAAACCTGTGAAGCATGGCTGCTTAAAGAGATTGACCTCAAAGAAGCAAAAAGTAAGACTATGATCAGTGATTTGGAATTTCTACTCAAATTTTATTACTATAGTGGTGAATACAACCTGCCAAATCTTCATGAACGAACTCTCGCATGTTTAGTGCCATTTACCTTGTCTTCATGTAAACAAATAGAAAAGTATTATAGACGACTGACAGACAGAGACAAATTAGAGCTATTTGAGGCCAGAATCGAAAAACTTGACTCTTTACACTACGGTTCAACCAGCTGCCATTCCAAATACTCGCATTTTTTGCAACACCCCTCTACTGCCGCTGTAAAGACAATTTATGACCCCCCTGGAATAATGCCCGGGGGTCTTTATTTGCCGTCGATACCACCTCTTCACTGAATCTATCTCCAATATTCTGTAAACACTTGAAAAAGTATTGGGTATAAATTAGTAAGTGAAATACAAAATTTATCATATAACATATTCCGTTGGGTGGGAAGGAAATCTTATAATCTCCAACAGCTTCAACTCAATATTGTCAAGGAGTGATTTTGTGTATTTAACTTTTACTTTGATGTTTCAGCATCTGTGTTGTATTTATCAAATTTGACATCTCTCCCCAAATCGTCCCACAGTATCAATGACGGTACTGTGAGTTATATGTTTAGAGTAGAGATAAAAGCTTGAGCATTTCCTGTCCTGAGAATTCTGTGGAAATTTATGTCAACCATTCTTTCTTTTGATGTTACATTTGATTTCGTATTCTCTCATTGGTTATCTTTATAAATGTGGGCGGAGTTTAGGGGAATGTGTGTATCAGAATTTAGTCTTAGTTTGAGAGTTTTAGCGATTAAAGCAATATGAGCTGCATGTTTGACTTCGGAAAAATTTTTGCTAATTTGTAATTAACTATTTCAGTGACAGAAAAATAGAACAATTATTAACTTCTGTTGTTCATATTTTCTACAAAAGAACTTTTTATACGCTTTGATTGAATCAAAATTGAATTAGTGTCGTCCTGTACAATAATGATTTCTTAAATAATTATGTATATTCACTTGTACAGATATATTTCTTCTAAAACATTTTTAAACTTTATTTTGGTTTTATTGATCATAAGGGTTTAGATTACATACGGATTAATCATAATAACACATTTTACCAGCAAAATAAAAATCTCAAAAATGCAGCTCATATTGCTTTAAATACACTGTATATCCTTTGGAATTTCATGAATAAAGAGTAAAAACGAAAACATGTAGTGACGAATAATATTTTCAAGGATATTTCCCATCGTCACAATATATACATATACCATGTTTACTAGAGTTATATCTTGCAAAAACTTGTATAACTTCTGTATCTCTAAAGGCAACGATCAAATTACAGAACTGAGAATTCGAAATTATCATTAGAATAACCGGAATTAAGTTTGCATTTAAAAATCTAGCTCTGTTGCAATGTAAAAAAAAAATGTCATGCACAGTATCGAAAGGAAAATGGCACATTATAAGAGGTAAAATAACAAATTACCTTTAGTTTTTAAGAAATTTCTAAAAATTTTATTCAGAATGAGGTGGGGGAACAATACCTCGCTCTTCTCCGATTCTAATATATCACCGGGCTCATGGCGGGACGTGACGGTTCAACAGCAAATGCTTGGGCTTTTTACGCTACTTATCCCACCTCTGCAATTATTGGGGAGTGTTTTATGCCCTGTTATAATAGAATTGTTTTGTTTGAGGGTGTTTAAAAATCATCACTCTTCCCTATCTTCACTTTTTTTTTTACTAGGAAATATATCCACAGATGTCGTTCGCACGAGATATTTGTCAATTTCGATATCTCATTTGCACGACTTTTTATGTCATTCAAAATATACACATATACGTATATGACATTGCATAACTCTCTGAATTTATTTCCGAAAACTTTTTTCATTCCTTTTTTTCTTTTTCTTTATTTTTTTGGGGTTAAAGTTCACCCTATTCAATTTGTAAGCATGCTGAATACTTTGGAGGAGAAGGGTTTACATTGAAAAGCCAGAACATTTTTAATCTGTGTTCAAAAATATAGATACATGTATGTAGATGTAATGCTGATTTATTGCGTTCGTCCAGTGTTGGTCAAAATGTGCATATAAGAATTAAACAGTGAGGTTCAAACTTCGGCATCAATCACCTGTTTTTAATTTTGTATCAATCTGTTGGAAAACGGGTCATTTTTGGGAATTGATGTACAATGTATCTTTATCAGACAAAATGACCTGAAGTGGACAGTTTTACATGTTTCTTTTTCAGCATATTTTTTTTCTATTATCTGTAATTTATTGACAAATTCCTTAACCTACCTTTAGAAAAGCCAAAAAGGGGTAAAAATATAAAAATGTATTTGTAAGTTAACTTTAGAAATAAATTCATAGAAGTTGTATAGCGTTCTTCTAACTTTTATTTGAATCCTGTATGGATATATCTCTGAAAAATATACAAACGCTTTAACAAAATATAGTAAAGCGTGGATAGAGTGTACATGCTTATGATGAATTTACGCTTACAACAAAGTGATTTTCATTCCTCGTAGTTCTAAATAACATGACTCTATAATGTTAACAAAATGGATATGTTCATCCTTGACACCATTTTACTCTCACGTTGACTGTAAGTCTCGACACTCTTTTGTAAGTTTTATTCCACCTATAAATTCTGTTACTAATATAGTGTCATTTTTAGTTAAAGTCAGTAAAAAATTTATTTCAAGACATATAAAAATATATATATTGATCCCAATTATCAAAAAGTTAAAAAGTCCTTTTGATTGCCATAGCATTTTCATTTGTGGCCATTTAATTACTTTTTTTCTATTATTCAACGAAACTTATTCATCAATGGCTTGCTGGCATATCAAAGATTGAAATACAAGCCTTAAAGCTTCACCTTCTTCTGTTACTGGTTAAATTATTAATGGTAACTAGTTGCAACCTGGCAAATTTGACGTTATCCCGTTGTAATCACATAATAAAATGAAAAAAATCTTGGCATCTTTCGATTTTTTTTTTTTTTTTTTTTTTTTGCAATAGGGTACATAAAAATTAACTGGTTGCAACTTCCAGTTTAACAAGAAATAATAATCAGAGTCGGATATTTCTTAAGTCTCAACACAAAAGTAAGTTTCATTTTACAGAGATTTTGATAAACTTGCACCCTAAATAAAAAGGGGATACAGTTAAACTCAACAAGATTAAAGAAAGTCACCTCAGGTAACTTGAAAACCAGAGATGCTCCGTGTTTCAAACAAAGTGCAATATCTACCAATTTCAAAAATAAAATCCTTATACCCAAGATTTCCGTATAAGTGAATTATTAGTGAAAGAGTTTTACTGCATGTGATCATTTTAAAACAATGAACTGGAGCAACTTCATTAGTATTACTGATATTTATCCTTTTTCTTTATCAAGCACATGATCTCACGCCGTATTGTTTTTGCTATCCTTGACGTTCATCATCTTTTTGACCGTTCTTTAATCCAAACATCCATTGTAATTTTTTGTATATATAAAAAAAGATACTTATCTTGATTCATAACTCTTACCTCTATCGTCAGACCGAACAACTGAGAGCCAACAAACAGAGAGCAAAATACCAAGTGTAAAGGACATAATAGAAATGTTTGAATAACCTGCAAAGCAGACACACTAGTTTTGAGGAGAGCCGGGTAAGTTAGTGTTGTCAATCTGTCATTTGTTAGTAAACAATTAACAAGAAGCAGGAACCAGCAGACTTTTAACCTTTTGAACGTCAAGCCTTTGGGAACACCACATCCGTGTCTGTCAACCTGATAAGTGAACAGAGTTCGGTTATCTTAAGACCCTGTCACACGAGTCATTACGGCGTCGTTTAAATTTTAAAATCGCCATGAAATCGCAGGAAAATTACTCCAATTTCTGTAAAATTTTCACAAGATGAAGATGTCACGGCGTCCCTACGGCGATGGACGCAATTCTACTGCGATCTCACGGCGTTCTACTGCGTTCCCATGGAGATCTCTCGGCGATTGACTGCGCTTCCGCGGAGTTGTTACGGCGCGTTAGGAGTTTTCACCTCGTGATCACGGCGTTCTCACTGCGCTGGCTGCGTTCACAATACGTTCACAATGCGTTCTATACTCATTGATATATATTCAGAAGGAGTGTAAAACATTTTTGTTTAAAGATTCAAGTTACACGATGAATAGAAATATTCCTAATAATTAAAAATGTTTTATTTAATGATTTAGTACTAGGGCTGCTAGAAGTAGTGCTTTGTAGTTGGCTTTAGCTAGTTGCTTAGCACATTTTGCTTTTAGTAGCTTAATGTTGGTGGCCTATAAGCTCCCTCCATAGCTCTCTCGGAGCACCGGTCGGAGTACGTTTTGATTATAGGTTATCTTCACAAGTGCATGACAACGGTTCTCGCCCGCCCTCCCGGGGAACGCAGCTTCGCGGCTGTTAGTAGCAGACTCAGTAATGAGGTCATGTGCTCGGGGATAGGTATCCCTTAAAGTGGATGGCATGCATGACCCACCGGCGTGTGGATACGCTCTGGTGCCAAGACAAATACCTAGTGACCTATCACTTAAAATAGGCGTAGTGTTTCCTGCGTTACCTATATACATAGGAAGAAACTTCTGATCCTGCTTGTATCGAAGAATGGGGGCGAAGAGAGGATCTCATCTCAATTCGGCTCAAAGTATTCATTTGAGGAGTAGCGACCCAAGTGAATTATCATCGCTTCGTAAACCAACCATGAACACGTCTCGTAAGCCAAATCCTATACTTTCAGCTCCGGGAGTGAGCAGGAACCCTGCCATCAATACTGAAGCTAGTCGCTCGCAACAGCGACGGAATGAAGATGTCGCCACAAACCGGAACCCTCTCGGGGTGGCATCTGAGAACAGTGGACGTATGAAGGCATTTTTACGTTGTAATGAAACAACTAACATTGCAACCTAAAACGTCAACACACTACTTGATGAGGATAAAAAGTGGGAATTACAGCATTGCAGCCAGTTGCAACACATAGGAATTCTCGGTGTGCAAGAGCATCGCATCATACACTCTGACCCCATTGAGTATACCAAGTTTGACACAAGCACTCTAGTGACTTCATCTGGATGGAGAAACAAATCCCAAGCAGCACAAGGTGGAGTTGGACTCCTCTTAGATAGGAAAGCTAGAAAATCTCTACTGAAAGTTGTCCCATCTAAGAGTGGAAGAATACTAGTAGCTGAATTCGATGGAAATCCTCGTAAACCATCATAGTTATCTATGCTCCTACCAACTGTGCAGAGGATTCTGTCATCGAGGAATTCTACACAGAGCTTAGAAACGTACTACAGGATGTACCAGCCCACAACTTCCTTGCAGTCATGGGAGATTTCAATGCTAGACTGGGACCTGAACATGTACCTCATCCATTTCATGAGCTAACAAATAGAAGTGGAAACTATCTTGCTGAAATTCTCGTTGAATTTGGTCTACTAGCAGTAAACACACAATTTAAGAAGCGCCCTGGAAAACTTTGGACATTCAAATGTAGAGCATCCAACACACTGAAACAACTTGACTACATTCTTGTTCGGCAAAAATGGAGAAATAGCGTCCATAACGCAGAAGCGTACAACTCCTTCAGCACAGTGAAGTCCGACCATAGAATAGTGTCTGCAAAGATCAAGCTCAGTCTGAGAACCTCAAAAACAGCCCAGAAAGTCAAATACGACTGGAAACAGTTCTCCAGCAATACTGAGCTTCAGAAAAAATACACAGTCGCTGTTAAGAACAGATTTCAAATTCTGATGGATGAGAGCAACAGCGAAAGATACGAAAAGTTCGTAAAAGCCAATCAAGAAGCAATGAAAGAATGTCTCCCTAAACGAGCTAAAATCAAGAAATCACTCAGGTCATTAGACCCCAGAGTCTCTGAAGCTCGCCAGAAAGCACAAGAAGCCCAGAGGCAATATGAGTCATCTAAAACTGACGAAGACAAAGATCTCTGGTCTGTAGCAGTAAATAACCTTTATCAAGCATACAAGCTGGCACAAGAAGAAGAACTAGCTGAACAGATACAAGGTATTGAAACTGCACATGGAGAGCAAAGATACGGAGAGGCATGGAAAGTCGTTAATGAGATCACTGGTAGAAAGAAAGCTAAGGAAGGACAGGTAGCCGGAAATAGCCCTGAAGAGAGAGTCAGCACATGGTATACGCACTTCAAGAATCTCTTAGGGAACCAACCTGATGTAGACGAGCCTGAGGAGGAAATTCCAAAGGTGTTCGATGATATCGACATCAATGATGAACCTTTCACTCTAGCTGAATACAGAAAAGTGAAATCCTCCCTGAAGCTAGGCAAGGCAGCAGGTCCGGATGAAATACCCCCGGAAGTCTTCAAACTGTGTGACTTTGATAGTGTTTGTTTAGGTTTCTGTAATGATGCACTCGCCAACAATGACAAACCAGATACATGGTCATTCATGAACATTGTAACTGTGCCCAAGTCTGGCGACCTATCAAAAACTGATAACTACAGGGGCATCAGCTTGATATGCATCATAGTCAAGATTTACAATCGGCTCATACTAAATCGTATCCGGAGTGTTATTGACCTACGTCTCAGAACTAATCAGAATTGTTTTCGCCCCGGGAGAACAACAGTAGCACAGATTCTTTCCCTCCGTCGAATAATCGAATGTGTCAAAGCCAACAACTTGAAAGCAGTCTTTACTTTTATAGACTTTCGGAAAGCATTTGACTCCATACACAGAGGTAAGATGATTCGCATACTTAAGGCATATGGAATTCCACCTAATCTTCTTCGAGCAATCGAAAAGATGTACACTAATACCATGGCCAAGATCGTAACACCTGATGGAGAAACTAGTATGTTTGAAATAACTGCTGGAGTTTTACAGGGAGATACCTTAGCACCATTCTTATTTATCATAGTACTGGACTATGCCCTGAGAAAAGCCATCTCTGGAAATGAAGAGGAATTGGGTTTCACCATACTGCCTAGAAAATCCAGAAGACACCCAAAACAAGTTCTTACTGATCTTGATTTTGCTGACGACATTTCCTTACTATCAGATGAAATTGTCCAAGCACAGGAACTGTTATCTAGAGTAGAGAGGGAGTGTAAGAAAGTTGGGCTATGTATCAATGCCAAGAAGACTAAAGTCCTTCAATACTGACAACCCTTCTCCACTCAAAACCTTAGATGGCACTGAAATCGAATGGGTAGAAGATTTTAAATATCTTGGTTCCTGGGTTGAAAGTTCAGAAAAGGACATAGCTGTCCGGAAAGCTTTAGCCTGGCAGGCTCTGAACAAGATGTCCAGAATATGGCGCTCAACAATGCGAAGTGATCTCAAGTTGCGTTTCTTCATAGCCACAATCGAGTCAATTCTACTGTAAGGCTGTGGGAGCTGGACCCTGACAGTAGCCCAGGAGAAGTCGCTAGACGGAACCTACACACGCATGCTCCGTAAGGTTCTAGACATTCACTGGTCAAGCCAGATTCCCAACGAGTTCCTATATGGTAACCTCCCAAAGGTCAGTGATAAGATAGCCTCCAGGAGATTGCAGCTAGCTGGGCATTGCTTCCGTCATCCAGAGCTCAGCGCTCAATCTTTGGTACTGTGGGAGCCAAATCACGGACGCCGTAGGAGAGGTAGACCCAAGGCCACGTTTTAGACACACTAAAGCGTGACACAAAGACAAGGGATACAAATGAGCTAGCTTCCCTAATGGCTGATAGGAAGAACTGGAGTGGTCATGTCGTTGGTCGTCTAAGGACGACCGAGTGAGTGAGTGAGTGAGTGAGTGAGTACTAAATCAGTAATAGTTTTATGATAAAACCCTTTTTTTCAATTTTATCGGAAGTCCGTCGGACAGGACGTTAAATGGTGCCCCGTGTCAAGGATGAAAACCCCCGTTGGCACGTAAAAGATCGTTTCTCTGGCGTTCGAAAAAGAGTAGGCTCATTGGGGGCCGCCAGAGAAACCAAAAACTTTACCGATCCATTAACCTAATAGTCCGCCGAAATATGGCTGAAATATTGCCGACTCGGCGTTAAACAATATACAATCAATTTTATCGGTTCAGATGTGTTGTTAGATTTTCTTTGATTTTATTATGAATGTAAAAAAATAAACACACTGAAAAGTTTTCTACAAAATTCAAGTGAAACAACAGAAAAAGTTCTGGTTTAATTTGATAAAGTGGATTCTTCATGAAATGGTAAAATTATTGCTTATTATAATCATTAAGTTGTAGAATTCATTTTTGTACTTTTCATTTGTACCTATTTTAAATTCATTTTATCCCATTTAGGAATAGGAAGCTACTCAGTTGTCTGGAAAAATTTATTTTTTCAAAATTAAAAGTTGGGATTTAATTTACCTGATCTTAGATGATCACAGTATGTATTTAAAGTCAAACATAAAAAAATGTTTTATTTCTAATTACACGTGTATCCAAACGTATGAAAAATCTGCATCAATTTTGATTTGATATCTGTAGCTTACATTGTTATAATGAATTCCTCCATAATATGTCATATTTTCAGTTATAAATTACGCAATAAAAAAGACATACCCTCCTTCGTAAAGGCGATTACTTCATATATGTTTTCACTCACTTGCAAATTAATAAAAAGGACAAGATAAAAGGAGAATATACTAGTAAATACATTATGCGCTTTGTGTACATGCACTTTTCTGTTTTGTTACTTAAACTTTGTTCAAATAAAATAAGTTAAAAAACAAAACTCTAATTATGGAAAAATACATGATTAGTGGCGTACATGGGTGGTTCGTGGATCGATTGGAGACACAACATAAATTTATCAATAGTTACAGTGCTATCATAAACTCATGCAAGAGTAAGGACATTTGACACTATACACAATTGCCTGATAAGACAATATAAACAGATGTGCAGTCGCACTATCACGACTTGAATCAAATTACCCTTTGCATTGTATGCGCAAAATGGAAAACTCAACAGCCGAACCCAGGATTACTCATATTGAAGCCACTGATCAATTTCCCGAGGAACCAGGAGTTACGGATATTGCTCTTGTTGTAGAGGGAAGAAAGCTGTACACCGTTAAATCGGTTCTGGCGTTAGCGTCTCCGGTTTTCAAGTCTCTGTTTTTCTCGGATTTTAAAGAAAAAAATGCGACTGAAATTGAATTACCTGGAAAAAAGTACGAACCATTCAAGAACTTCCTGATGTGTTTGTCCCCAAATGAATACTTGGATTTAAAAGGTATATTTTACCTTGAGGAATTCTATCGATGAATTTGAATGTTCACATATCAATGAATTCATATCAGAATATGAATTTCTGATATTGATTTTCAGAATTATGTCGTCCCGAACGAAGTAGGGGACGACATATTGCGATTGTACGCATGTTTTTGTTGTACAAGCTGTTTCTCGGAGATGGCTGGGACAATATTCCTGAAACTTTCCTCAAAGGAGGATCACTGGTTGTAGTTGTGTTGTGTGGTCATTCAGTTTCAAAATGGCTACCGTTGCCATGGAAACCTGCAAAAAGCGACGAATTCTGTCCGCGAATGTACTCTCTGGTCCCTAGAACATTCGTCACGAAATTTTATTGATGTAATGATTAGTATTTTTAATTGTGCTCAATAGATTCAAAAATTGGAAATTGTCAATAGTATCCATGAGCTTGAGATACAAGATACCATAGAGTCTGACACATATGTTTCATATTTGGATATTTGAAAAAGACATTGATGGTAATATAACAGCATAGCAAGCTTTATGATAAACCTGATGACTTTAACTTTTCTATTGTCAACTTTTCCTTACTTATGCAACAATACACCTTCATCACCTGCATACGGAGTTTATATATCTCAGTTGATTCGATACGCAAGAGCATGCTCTAGTATGAACACTATATAAAACGAGTTGTTATTGACAAACAAGTTGATGAAACAAGAATATCAGCAGTCTCGTTTAAAGTCATCATTTTGTAAGTTTTATGTTCGATACAATGACCTTGTCAGTATATACAATTTATCATTGAGTCAAATGCTGACTGACTTTTTCCATATTGCATTATTTAAGAAATGAATTTAATAGCTACCTGTTTTATACGGTATAAACTGGGTTGGGGCAGTTTACGCTTTGTAAACCACGAAGCTATTAATGCCTTGTTCACACGGAGAGTTTAATTCGAATTAAACGTAAAGTTACTGCGAATTAGCTTCGCTTAGCGTTCACACGGATAATTTAATGCGAATTAGTTTACTTCGAATTAGTTTACTGCGCATTAAATTACTTCGCATTAGCTCCGTGTGAACGCTAAGCGAAGCTAATTCGAATTGAAATCGGACGCATCCGTAATGGCAAAATTTAGTCAAATGCCACTTGTCGGTGGTCAGCTATAGGTACTTTTGCTATTTTTGAGTGAAAAACTAAGGAAAATTTTGTTGATCGATAAAATGTGTAGACAGACACTTTGCCATTATGTCAAATGGATCTGCTTCTGCAAAAGGTGACGTGATTTGCAAAAGACGTCATAATAGCCATGCTGACGCCGGGCTGCAGAAGTAAAATTTTAATTCGCATTAGTTTACTTCGCATTAGCTGTCGTGTGAACGCAATTTAATTCGCATTAGTTTACATTCAGGCAGAATTCTCAGGAAATCAACTCCGCTTACTTTCAAAGGGTTATTATAGAGAAAAAAATTAGAAATGGAAATATATATATATATGATAGAAATGCGGCCGAATGTCAACTGGTGTAGTAAATAGCCAATAAAAAGTTCTCTCACGGCACAGAGTATAAGTCGTCTGATCGTTATCAACAACAATTTTATGCAAAAGTTTAGAAAATGAATTTAATTTTTATTCACATGAATGTGTATAAGCATTCTTCACATCTAATTCACCAATGTTCAATATTAAGGATGTTGATATTTTTGCATTTCTTTGAATTCTAGTTTACTCTACTAGTAAATGATTTTAAAACATTTATAAAACTAATCTTAGTATTTCTTGTAAAATATCAGCTAGGGTTTATAGAGTCACCCTTGTCATTCCAAATGTGAATATGACTGCTATTGGGTGTGTTTCTCTGTTTTAAAAGGTGATTAATACGACCATCAAAGAGTCCAAAGGTTCCTCCTGAAATTAAAAATTACCAGGTATATATATTTTTACATAAAAGGTGCATGGACACAGATTTGAAGTGAATATTTTCTGTATAATATCACGATTTATATATTTTGATAGCATTTCACATGAAAATATATTAGAAATCTTATTTCATCTTTAAATTATTGAGTTAAAATTTTTAGATGGGTTTTATTGACACATCCTTGCATTCTCACAAATTTTACTTTTATTCTTAATACATAGAAAAAAGTGGCAATCTTCTTGTGTATTAATGAAAAATATTAAACTTTAATCAAGAAAAATAATTATATTCAGAGTAGAAATGTTAGAAAGCAAATCCCCTTCACAAGTATCGTCATTCCGCACCAAGTGTTGTTACAGAGTTTAGCAAATTGATCACATCCGTGAAACGTACAGAGTATTTGTAAACAGGGCACAAGCTCTGTTATTGTTGAAGTTTACGATTCAGCGGGAGCGTTCAATTGTTAAAGTCTGTTCACCACATCTGCACGGACTGAAAATATACTGTGTGTATGTTTTGCTCTTGAACATTTCTCCTCTTGATTTTCTGGATTATAGTTTTAATCTTTTTTCATTTATACACAACAAGATTGCCACTTTTCTTAAGTATTAAGAATACAAGTAAAATTTGTGAAAGTGCAAGGATATGTGTCAATCAAACCTGTCTAAAAATTTGAAGTTTTAATAACTTTTAGATGAAATAAGATTTTTATTATATTTTTGTGTGAAATGCTATTAAAATAATTATATGTTGTAATATCAACTTCAAATCTGTGTCCATGCACCTTTAAATATAGTTATTACAGTGTAAATATATAACAACCCAACAGATTCATTGTACCTTATTTATGTGATTCATATGCTTAAAAGC